>NC_133484.1:4373238-4423285 GCF_025370935.1 Choristoneura fumiferana
GTTATAGTTAAGTTCTTAAAAACGTTCGCGTTCTTATGAAAGATCGGAGTTTACCGCTATTTTATAAACCGGTTCCGAACCTTGAAGCCGAGTTTAGCCCTTGATTGACCACTACAAACTCATTGGCTTTACGGCCTCGCAATGTAATGCAACTTCCACGATTTTTCTTGCAAGTCTAATCTCGGCTTTAGTCTACGCACACACGTTCAAAATCATCTTTCTTGTTCACATGATCAAAATACTTGACAAAAAAAAGTATCAGCTGGCAAGATTAGTAACATCGTTCGTAGCGGTCTACAAGCAGTGCTACGAGCTACGAACGCTACGCCGTAGAGCGTTACAACACGTTCAATATTGACAGTGAAAATGAATTAATTTCAATCTGCATTTAGTCGAAATTGAAATCGTTGTCAGCATATATTTGTTTTTATGTGAATGCGATTTAATTGGGCAAAAACCAACTCAATTACCAAAAATAGATAAAAAAATGTATGTTTTCTGCTATTGAATTGACCCATGTGTACAGTAATTTAATTGCTCTTATCTCTAGATTATTCATCATCCCAGCCTATATACGTCCCACTGCTGAGCACAGGCCTCCTCTCAGAACAAGAGGGCTTGGGCCATAGTTCCCACGCGGGCCCAGTGCGGATTGGGAACTTCACACGTACCATTGAATTGCTTCGCAGGTTTGTGCAGGTTTCCTCACGATGTTTTCCTTCACCGCAAAGCTCGTGGTAAATTTCAAATGTAATTCCGCACATGAATTTCGAAAAACTCAGAGGTGCGAGCCGGGGTTTGAACCCACGACCCTCTGTTTGAGAGGCGATAGGTCAAACCACTAGGCCACCACGGCTTACAATCTAATCTAGATTATTAATCACTAGTAAACTTGTTTTTTTTTAAGCTGTCCAAAATACAAGCTGCAAATTAAATTTGTGTCTAGCCAGTGCTGTTATTTGAGCTGGCATTTGACGTTTATTCTGAAGTCAGGTTAGTCTAATTCAAAGTCAGCTGTCTCTTCAGCCAGGCGTATCTCGTCATTCCCCAGGGATACAGGTAGGAACAAAGGCTAAGCCGAGGCAATTACAGCCAAACCGTTCCTAAGACCCGCTGAAAACTTAAGTATACAATGTTCTAAGTACTTTTTTTAGGGTTCCGTAGCCAAAATGGCAAAAACGGTACCCTTATAGTTTCGCCATGTCTGTCTGTCTGTCTGTCCGTCCGCGGCTATGCTCAGGGACTATCAATGCTAGAAAGCTGTAATTTTGCACGAATATATATGTAAACTATGCCGACAAAATGGTACAATAAAAAATACAAAAAAAAATTTTTTTCGAGTACCTCCCATAGACTTAAAGTGGAGGTGATTTTTTTTCTCATCCAACCTTGTAGTGTGGGGTATTAAAATGAGGTATTAAAATCGTGCACCCTCCCCCCCTTTAAAAAATCTAAACCGGTGGGTGGAAATTTAAAAAAAAAATCATGATGGTAGTAAATATATCAAACTTACAAGGAAAACTATAACGATTAAGTTTTCTTGAGAATTATTTGTATAGTTTAAAAGTAAATAGCAGCCTAAGGTATAAAATATAACTAAACTTGAAATATTCCGTACAAAATACCAAATCCTTAGAAAAATATTACTTGATTTTTTCGTAATGGCTATTTCAGGCGTATCCGACACGCTCTTGGCCGGGTTTTTTAATGAATGAGAGGGTCAGTAAAAGTTTGGGTATTTATTCCTTCCAAACCGGAATAATACGTCATGTGAAAGGTAATTTTTAGGCGTAACTAACATTGCATCATCAGGCAGGATAGCCGGCGGGAAGCGACTTTGCTAACTAGTATGTAGAAAATTAGAGAGACAATTTTAGAAGTCATCCGATCCGCCGTCTCCATTCGAGCACTTTTCTGCCAACAGTAAAATCACGCACCATTTGTATTGCTGCCGTATTATTTTCATAAACAATTAAAGAATTTCATTTATTCACATAACAATATGTCTTTAAACTTCGTTAAGCGAAGGTATGGCGGGTATCAAATACTAAAGTATACGAAGTAGGAGCCCGCGAATCTCTCTTATTGAGCTGCGTGTAAAGGTTGTACCCGAAGCTCTTGAGAGCACCGCTTATCCCCGCTTTATGAATATATCGCGAGGGTTCCGTCGTTATCGAGAACCGATGAACATTGAGCTGATCTACAGATACATTTTCTATCAATGAAAGGATGTGTGAATGTTGACTTTCGAAAATATAATGATGAAGCTAGACGAACCTTTTTTTATGTGTTCTGAGTCATGTATTTTCAATCACGTAATTTCTGCTGCATTCGATTTTACACGAAATCGGTGACGGTGACTCAAAACTAGTAGTACACAAATAGGACTTTTGTATGAAACCAAAATTACGCGACCGAAAATACACGACTCGCAACTCAAAAAATTACGCTCGTCTGGCTTCACCCTAAACGTTATTCCGTAGAGTGCCTAAAAGAGTAAAAATTAAATGTGGTCTCAGAGTACTTGTAACTGTCGCATTTTTTACGTAAAATGCTTGAATATCGCAACGATTTGTATGTAAAATCTTGTTCTTTTTCATTACTTTTCTACTATTTTATGACGTGCCCTGTCGTTATTGACTCATTTCGGATTCTTGCAGTCAAAGGCAAACTAACAAACCCAACTATCACCGCCACTACACTTCACTGATGCGTTTCGAACTTAAAACCTGGTAGCATGGTGAACGGTTGTGTTGCTCTGAAGATTAGCTCTGGTTGAGTTTGAAACGCGTCAGTGTAGTGTGGTCGTGGTGATAGTTGGGTTTACATGATTTGTATGTGTATGATAAATTGATATGGAGCTTCAAGAATGAATCCATCAACTACCTCATCACCATCATCAGCCTATGTTCGTCCACTGCTGGGCATAGGCCTCTCCCATGGCACGCCACTGAGCACGATCCTCGGCTACTCTCATCCAGCTCTTGCCAGCCGCCCTGCGAAGATCATCGCTCCACCGAGTCTGAGGACGTCCTACCTACCTCACACTGCATCTTTTGTAACAAACAAATAGATGAGATAAGTAAGTATACTTATACTTAACCTCACAGGTACATTTTGCTGTCAGAACCAATGCTAAAAAGGTAGCAACGACTTGCATGATTCAGGACTCATATAAACCGCGAATAAAATATACTCGTACTTTTGATATTTATGAGCAGCTATTATTTATTTATGAAAATCACGTATCTCGCCCTTTCGCCGGGTGTTTAGTGGTGCACATAGCGGTTACAAGATGTACTATATACTTCGGGTAAGTATATTGTAGAATAAATTTAAGTCCTTACACAATTCAATTTTTGAAAATATGTATAGCTCCATATTGTCACAATGCACATAGGCGATCGCTGACATCTTAGTTAGCTCAGTGTAAGCTAGATGGCGCTTACTTCAATAAGGATCTCTGAGCAGAATGGCGGACGAACTCTAGAGGTCGCCACCGTAGTTTTCACTTGATTCATTTATTTACGTATAATATGTATTTAATATTTATTTATTATTTACTTATTTATTTTATAAAAGTAGGCATTTTATTACACTCATTTACTATACGAGTTTGTACGACTAAATATATCTATAACCAACTCACCCTTGACCGTTTTTGTCGGCCAAGGGGGGTGCTGTCGATCAGCTGTGACCGGGGGAATTCTAACTGTAATATTCTCGCCCTTAAAAGCTGAAGCACAGCTGTAAAACACACATTCAACAGCTCATACTACACTAAACAGCTCCCTCGAAAGCTCCATACGCCAGACTTGGTAAGTTCTCCGATATTTAACTCTTGTGTTTCTGTGTATTTTATTAGAATTATTTTCTTTATAATTTAACTTTGTGTAATTGAACTGAAGGCTTCCCCTGGCCAGGGAATCTTTTATTTCAAACATTTCTTATACTTAATATTTTAACACTTGTTAATTTCTCTCATCCGTTGTTATAAACTCAGAACCTATGTTAATGCTTATTACTTTTATGCAACGGATGCTTACCGGTGTTAAAATAAATTCAAACTCAGCTAAGTGACGTTTAATTACAAATGTAATCCTCTAACGGTTATTTAGTGAACTGTTGTATTTCAAATTTTAACGGTCACTTAGGCTATTTATTTTTACCTTTTGTTTTTTATAAAATAATTATATAAATGTAGAATCACTTTCCTTTGCCTGCCTGTAACTCCGTATGATTGTCCTTGCCACTCACTGCAATTCAGCACACCCTAAGAGTTGGGGCATCGCTGCAGAAGAGTGACTGGCAAACAATCTAGCACTGGACCAAAACTGACACCACCTAATTTACAGGGCAACCTCCGTACGGCTTCAACTTCCACACCTTCGTACGGCTTACAACCTTTGTACGGCTTACAACCTTCGTACAACTTTCAAAGCTCCGTTCGGCTACAATTCTCACGGCTCAGGCGGCTCCTTTAACCTGACACTAAGCCCTGACGGCCTTAACTTCCGGAGTACTGCACATCCTTCCTGGCTCGTCCAAGACCCTGATCGCTCCTGCGTGGAACACTTGTCCAGGCTGCTCGTCCTGCCGCCCTAAGGCCCCTTTTGACCTCGGCACCGACGACCACTCAGCTGGACCAGGCCCCCCTGCTGTGGCCAGCCTCTTCGCTCCGGGTTCTTCTCTCCGACTCCAGGGAAGTGTAGGCCAGGGAGACCGAATAATCAGAACCACCTCTCAATAAAATCTCTTGAACTCACTACCTGAGATTCTCGTAATACTTTTACTTTTAATTTTGTCAAATTAGGCCTGTTTTTTTTGTGTTCAATTTATAATTAAAAAATTGTTAAAACGTCTTATTGTTTTACTCAAAGAATAACTTACTAGGCCTCCTTTAAGGTCAAACCTCCCTCAAGAGGTCTGCCCTTGACAGTTGTGTTGTGTTGTGTGGACTGGCAAACAATCTAGCACTGACCAAAACTGACACCACCTAATTTACAGGGCAACCTCCGTACGGCTTCAGCTCTCACGGCTCAGGCGGCTCCTTTACGCCCTAACCTGACACTAAGCCCTGACGCCCTAACTTCCGGAGTACTGCACATCCTCCTGGCTCGTCCAAGACCCTGATCGTTCCGGCGTGGAACACTGTCCAGGCTGCTCGTCCTGCCGCCTAAGGCCCTTTTGACCTCGGCACCGACGACCGCTCAGCTGGACCAGGCCCCCCTGCTGTGGCCAGCCTCTTCGCTCCGGGTTTTCTCTCCGACTCCAGGGAAGTGTAGGCCAGTGAGACCGAATAATCAGAACCGATCTCATTAAAATCGCTTGAACTTACTACCTGAGATTCTCGTAATACTTTTACTTTTAATTTTGTCAAATTAGGCCTGTTATTTTTTGTGTTCAATATTTAATTAAAAAATTGTTAAAAAGTCTTATTGTTTTACTCAAAAAATAACTTACTAGGCCTCCTTTAAGGTCAAACCTCCCCTCAAGAGGTCTGCCCTTGACAGTGGCGCCCGTGGGTTTTTTTTGAGAGGTTCTGATTGTTACGTTTTTCTTGCCTAGAATTGCAGTGATTGTGCAAAAATTTATTGTGTATCTTGTGTGTTCTGTGTATCTCGCAGTAAGTACCCTGTTTTTCTCGCCCCCTGTATGGTGGTCGGGGCTTAGAATAACGCCATTCCCCGTCTAGGAATTCGTAAGAGGCGAATAATAGGCATAACCAGTGTTTCAGTTACCGAGATCCCTTAAGTGGTTCATTTAATAGTTTTTTTTTCCCTTTAATAACTCTAATTTTTAAAACTGCATCACCGTTATCTTTAAATTCAAATACTCTGCCGACCTTTGACCACTTTCTCGTCAACGGCCTATTTGAATTTCAACTGTCACTTGCCACAGTTGAAACGGACGGCGTTTTAAAATTCAAATCTCAACGACAATTTCAATCTATACCCTAAGTTAACTAAATATTGTTGCACTAACTAAATCAAATACGTTAACGGTTCAATTCAAATTCTACCTACTATTTCATCAAGTTAAATTTAAACCGTAACTGACGCCAATTATTATACTTTCACTAATATTGTTCACCGCTGCTTCAAGTGAAACAGTTATTTTAAATTTAGTGACTGCCAACCACTGAATTTGAAATTCTAACGATTCAAATCATTTTTAAATAACGTATTTGAAATACTACAATTTTATGGAAAAGCAACGTATTTCTAAATTTTAAAATATCTGAACCACTATTTCGATCTTTCATCAAAATCAGTTTATCATTATCTCGGTAAACACACTGACATTTTTTTTCCCTATCCAAATTTTTACTATTTATTATAACTTCAACGCGGTCTTTTAATAAATTTACATTCGAACATTACTGGAGATACACAACACTTTTATTTCTGTGTCCTACTACTAATTTTCTTAGCACTGTAACATACGGAGAGTTAAATTTAGGTACTGTGTGTCGAAGAAATACCACATCTGGCATACAACTACACAAACCACCATTACAACTCACAACATTCATATCATACTACTCGAGTGCTTGCTAAAAATCAACTGGCCGCAGAGTTAACAGAACCAGTTATCTATTATTCATTATACGTGTGCTCTCTATTTTCGACCGTCTGCTCCCTGCTTAGAGACATTATACTTCGATCGCTAGCAAACAGGCTAACGTTTTTATTAATTAGCTTCGGGTATTCTTATATTTAACTGAGTAATCGTAACTATGGATTGTCATAGAATTAAATACTTGTCTCTTCAAAAGGCAGAACTAACTTATGAGGTGGCTATTCGAGGTACAATCCCGCGGATACCGTTATTGAGTTGCGTAAACAGATAGTCAAACTGTCAGCTTCTTTACCGCCCAGTGATATTTTAGAATCGGGTCTCGATGTAACCGAGGATATTAAGGGCGCGATGATAGTGTACTAAGGCACAGTCACAATTAGTTTCCCTTAAGGCTAAGTTTGATGACGGTTTACTCGAACGTACGGATAACTTGTGTAACCATATTTTTCACCCGATTAGGCGATTACTCCCGTAACCCCCACTACCGTGGACTCTTATAATGTTGTTTAAAAATTTCAATTAATATACCAAGAGTTGGCGGACTTGCGACCAGTTCATGACACTAACAGGAGAGGATTTCGAACAATGTGAGGAGACACCGAATAATCAGAACCGATCTCAATAAAATCGCTTGAACTTACTACCTGAGATTCTCGTAATACTTTACTTTTAATTTTGTCAAATTAGGCCTGGTATTTTTTGTGTTCATATTTAATTAAAAAATTGTTAAAAAGTCTTAT
The DNA here is from genome assembly GCF_025370935.1 of Choristoneura fumiferana. Lineage (NCBI taxonomy): Eukaryota > Metazoa > Arthropoda > Insecta > Lepidoptera > Tortricidae > Choristoneura > Choristoneura fumiferana. The sequence goes on from NC_133484.1 coordinate 4,380,561, forward strand.
TGTTTTACTCAAAAAATAACTTACTAGGCCTCCTTTAAGGTCAAACCTCCCCTCAAGAGGTCTGCCCTTGCTCCATATACAATAGATGATTCCACCAATGTCGAAGTTTAAAAAGACACTATCGGTTGACATCTAGCCATTTCAGATCCAAATTTCGAGTCCATTTAATCACTAAAAGTGGATGAAATTCCACTGGCAATATTCGATCTTAACAAACAAACATCGCAATTTAAATTAGAGAAGCTCAATGGTACAACTACCGATAATATTTACTGGCACTAACAATGTCTCTAGAAGAGTTTGAGGTTCGTGCTCATGTATACAAAACATTTCTATGGCTGGCAAGACAAGAGTTTTTGTATTCAAAGGGCAGTCTTCCGGCGGAAGCGAAGCAATGTAGCAGCAATCCGACGCGACGTCCCGCTCCATTTCCGACCCTGAACGAAGCACGTGCGGGCTTAGGAATGACAGGGCTACCATTCAAACATGATCTAGTACTTTCATGAACAAGAACAATCACGTGATTAACAAGTTTTATCCCGTGGCTTTGTTCGGTGCAGAATAAAAAATTTAGGCGCGGTTGACCTAAGACCTATAATAATGCACCACCTGATAATCTGGCCCTTAAAGTTAATGACATGAGGGCGTGAATTATTAGGTTGTGCGTTGTACATTTAGGTACTGCACTTAAAAATTGGCTTGCTCTTTGTCCCGTGGAAATTTCCAAAGATCCATTTTTAGTGCACTTTTATGATCAGGGAATGTACATCACATCCCATCTCGGACTGCAAAGCACAGGATTCCTTTCAGAATGGTTGGCTGGGCTGTAGTTACCATCAGGGGCCCATACAAGTGGCGAAGCGTCCATAGAACCCTATTCTCGCTTGCCCAATATTTACAACAAGTCATACAGAATTAAAGATGTAAGCGAATTTTGCTTCGGCTTTACCACGGAAATATCTGACGCCACGCCACTGGCCCATACGAGTACAACATAAAATGTAATAAAAATATATTTGAATTTGGACGAAAAAGAACTGAATAGACTAACAAGGAATTCGACGAACGATCGGTGCAGAATTGTTGTTCAATTTACAACTGTCATTTCACCATCATCATCAACGGCCTTTGTATCTGTGACGAAACAAACAACGTCTTTCGAACGGAAGCATACAAGCCCAAATAAAAAAAAAGCCATGGGATGACTAAGTTTTGAAGTAACAAACAGTAAATACAACCAAATGAAGAACCTTCAAGTCTTTTTAAAACGTACACCAGCGCTAAACTTGTTGCTATCAAAAACAAAACTGGGAGCTAGTTTGATTACAGATAGCTGTTTACTCCAAGTTTCCTCGGATTTCCATATCTCGGGACCATTGTCTGAACTTGAGTTCAACATAAGGTGAGAGGGTCCGTTTACCTGAAATTATGCGAGGAAGGATAGGGATCAATTAACACGATAGGAATTTGAAGCTGTATTATTGCAAGGTACAAGGTACTACATACGTAGTTTTGAGTACCTATGGGAAAGCTGTATGTTCTTGGAGATAGAGATCATGTTTCAGGGGTCGAATGTGTCGCTTTAGTGATTGATTTGTGTGAAAACGAGAGTAGTTGGAATTATGGGACAGGTTAATATGAGTGGAATGTTTAAAGGCTCATCAGGTTGGTTAATGTTTAAGGTTTATCTGGAAGTGGAGGAAAGAGGACTTATGCATGAAAAGCATGTAACGCACGGATGTAGCCATAGGTGGCAGTTTGTTGATACGGATCTTCGCAAAATAACTCCTGAATCAATCAATTATTCTTAACAATTCTGCACATGTCCAAGATTGTTGGAAATTGTATGCTCATATAAATGTTTTTTAAAGCAGTCAAAATAAAATAAGGCCCTTTGACTTGAGTTTTAATGGTAAAATTAAAGCAAAAATATATTTACATTATTATTTGAATACATTTAATAGAACGAAAGTATTTCAAGTCAAAGTCAGCCCGTACTCGACTCAATTCATGGTTCGCGAGTGTGGAGTGGCTATTAAAGCCGTGTGTCGATGCGACATGCATGTGAAGTGGCCGGCCCTTGGCGGGGCTTCTTCTCTGATTGATTGGGGTCTTTGAATCTAGAGAGCTCAAGGCGTATGTACTGATGGCTGGGAATCAGTAGGATTTGTTGTTTTGTTCAGGTTTATTTATTTATATATATATATTATATATATATATATATATATATATATATATATATATATATATATATAATATAATGTTATGTGTATGTCGATCCATGACGCCTTGCAACTCCTGCCAGGGCACACAAGTTTAGTAAATTCAATAAATTAGAAACGTGCATTTTTATTTCTAGATTTAGTCACTTCGAAAAACATCATAAATCAATAAGTCAACGTAATTAACCCTAGAAATAATGTTCACAATAAATAAAGTACACTCAGAAAAAAAACAATTTTGAGATTTAGGGACGATTTATTGATATTATTTTACATTATGGATTGCGGACTAGCAAACGCGATTATAAATGAGTGAATTCGTCGTTTAACTATTCCCAGTTTACTGTAGTTATTTCTTTTATTTTGCAGTACGTCGTTATGCTCTCTAAACTACTATTACTGTACTTATATAGTCTCGTGTTGAACACTGCAATTTTAACACAAAACAACTGAAAAAGTGCCGAGAGAACGCCCAGCTGACTACGCTTTTTATAAGCGTTTACATTTTTGCAGTAACTTTCGTATATTTTTTCAGCTCGCATGAAATATATGCTGTGTTTTGGTTTTATTAGGCTTATCTGACTCAATGTTTTTAGCAGACTTCTGACTGGGCTTAAAATAGATAGAAGCTGTCAACGAAGCCGTGGTGGCCTAGTGGTTTAACCTATCGCCTCTCAAACAGAGGTTCGTGGGTTCAAACCGCGGCCCGCACCTCTGAGTTTTTCGAAATTCATGTGCGAAATTACATTTGAAATTTACCAAGAGCTTTACGGTGAAGGAAATGGTCGTGAGGAAACCGGCACACACCTGTGAAGTAATTCAATTGTATGTGTGAAGTTCCCAATCCGCACTGGGCCCTCGTGGGAACTACGGTCCAAGCCTTCTGAGAGGAGGCCTGTGCCCAGCAGTGGGACGTAAATAGGCTGGGATGATGATGATGTCAACGAATGTTTGAATGAGCTACGGTATTACTCATATGTATATTCTTTCTTATATTTTGCTTGTGATTTAATATTTAAGTTTGGCTCCTAAGCCTATATACATCTACACCTAAAGCACATGATTTTTTCTAGTTTCGAGTAATTATATGTGTTATTATGTAAGTCCCAATAGCAGTTAATTTTATTATGTCATCGACATCTATTAGGCATCGGCATTTAAAACATTTCCTTTTATCCTTCTTTTAAAAGGCAATTCGAGTTAGGGGCTGTTTCACCATCCATTGATTAGTGTTAACTGATGGTTAAATGTGATGCCGTCTCCGTCTATTCGAACAAAACAAATAGAGACGGCATCACACCTAACAGCCAGTGCACTAATCAATGGATGGTGAAACAGCCCGTTAGTCTTATTTGTAACAATCCAATATCAATTTCCTGTTAAAACTTTCAAATAATATCCGGTGTAAAATCGACATAATTTGTTATTCCACCAGCTCTGTATTTAAATAAAGGCAATATTTCAGGTGTTTTCGTGCGCGATCAACTAATTTTTACCTTTATTCGATAGACTAAAGATCTATAATAGTCTAAGTCCACAGTGTACATATTTGATGATCTAAATTGGTAGGTACACGTCGTGCGTGAGTCCGGAAACGTTCTGTTTCCTTTCAATTAACTGACACGAAAATGAAAAACGATTCAAGTTCCCAGTTGCGTTAAGTCATGGCTTTTGATTAATCTTGGTGCTTTAAATTTGGACATGTTATCGCGACCAATTTCTGCGAAACGCTTTGATATTTGCGTAAAACCCAGTGATGACTGCATGAAAAATCGTACAAATTGCATTACCTATACTTTGTTTCTTTTAGCATTAGAAATTAGGTAAACAATCTTGACGAGTCTTGTTATTGAAAAACATTTATTACTTATGATACCAAAAGCATGTACATGATCATATGTCCTTGCTAATTGTTTCATATTTGCAGTAACTTATTTTTCAAAATTGTTTTTCTATAAAAAGACACGTTAATATCGCTTACCTTTTTAAAAAAACGATGTATACATAGCGCACATTTAGAATTAAACTTACGCAGTTCGAAATGTAAAAATCTCATGCATTCGGTTTTACTTTTTTGTTAATTTTTTTATTGTCAAGTTCGAGTGTCACATATAAACAAAATCATAAGTCACAAAATGGTAAAGGCTTGTATCAAAAAGGTTCTGCAACAAATACAGTTTATTTTGAAAATGCGAATATTTCAAATTGTGTCGTTTTTATTCTAAAGGTGCGAGGGGCGCTCGATTGACCAACTTCATACTCGTTCGTTTCATTGCGAAATGATGCAACTTGCACGATTTTTGTTGCAACTCTAAACTCCAGGGCTACTACGAAACTCGAAGTTCGTATCGTGCCGTCCCTTTCGCTCTCGTATTAAATGGTATAAGTGTTAGAGGGACCGCACGACACGAACTTCGAGTTTCGTAGTAGCCCTGCTGGGCTTTTCGATGTGCGAGGATGTGATACGAGGAGTGTCGTTTTTCATGAAACAATAGAAACTCTTCATTTTACCTAGCTTCCCTCCGCTCAGCTGTTTCCAACAGAGATGCGCTGTACGAGGACAGGCAAATGAAGCGTTTCTATTGATTCATGAAAAACACGTACTACCTCGCAACACATCCCAGCAGATTTCTAGTGGAAACGCAGCCTAAGTTCATTGAGCACGAGCAAAATCAAAAACGTTAAACGATGTTGTGTATATACCTTCCTACTTGTATGACATAGGCGACGTAACATTCGAGGGAACTGGAGGTCTATGGGGAGGGTTATGCCCAAGAGCGGACGTACTATGGCTGATAATGATGATTCCATCGCTTACTTTGGGTCTTCAGCGACCCTGTTTTCACTCGATCTCGCAGAGAATCAGCATAGCCCTGTCTATTGCTGTTTGAGTAACTTTACACTTCCTTAAGAAAGACTCAAGACATTTATCAAGATCGAAATGGTAACTCCGCGATAGCTTAGTTTTACCTAAAAACGCTTGAACTGTTTATCGCAACGATGCTCTTCCTCAAAAGTTGATGATTAAAAGCCCTAGGGATTTAACTGTTAATTATCTCTTGGGTGTACACAGGATGTAGAATCTTACCGAACAACACTCTAATTAACATTATTAAGGGTAATACGTGGTCTCCCTTCGCGAGAATTTTGGTCGGGTAACACTGGCCTTTCCGCCGGTAGTCTATTATTTCTTGTCAGATTTTCCCTGAAAAGGGGTAAAAATATCGGTTTTAATACAGAGGTAAGGTAGGTTAAATTTAAATTTCATTTCAGTGGTTCGAAGAGACTATCAGATAAATTTATGGGGTTTTGAAAATTTTATACCTACTTAAGGTTCTTGTGTACTTAAGACGGAAGGATATTTTTGTGCTACTATGGGGAGAAAGATGTCTTTCCAGGCAGGTGCTATTGTTTGCTGACTAAAGGCCAAAAGAAGAATGTTAGTCTCACGGTAGTTTCACGTTCAAAGAATGTTAGAAGCAGTAATATCCGACTCTAGAATCTTCGATACCTGGCGCGATGTTGAATACGAGTTCCTCTACTAAGTGGCGCTAGGATCATTATATTGCTTGCATAACAAGGTCACAGAAAAAATGGCGACTTAATACTAAATGCCTCTCGTGTAACGTTTCTTAGAACGCGCGACAAAACAGTCTATCATCCTTTCACGACAAAGTTTAACATTATTCTGAGAACATTAAAGGTGTATAAATTTCTAGTGACAAGTGAGGCTGGCAGAGATTGATCGGCGTATCAAGTATGACGAGGATTCCTGGCACGTCGGGGGTTTTACTTTACAAGCAAGGGGCTAAAAGGGGTCGCGGATATTGATTTAAAAAATGTGTATCTGTTGCCCGCACCTTCGCAACCTGGGGGAATTACGAATTTTCCCAGTTTACGAATAAAAATAGATTATGAAAATGTATTAGTACTATTATTGAATGAGTTCAACCTCGACGTACATTTTTATCCATTTATTATATGTAATTACTGTCTTTATTTGCGATTGCGTCAGGTTGTCTTGTTCTCTTTTTCCTTCTTTTATGTTTTTGTTTTCTTTTTTGCGCTTTTAGGTACTCTCGCCCTGAATGGACGAGAGATGTAACAGAACGATACTTACCTCTGCATACAAAGTTTATTGATAACGTAATTAAAATTTTAACCCCAAATACCAAACATAATACCAAAATCATCGAACCTAAGTTAAGATTAAATCGATAGCTATCGATTTCCGCTCATCCACTTTTAATCCCCCTCGATTCTCCAGAAAGTATATGTCTAGGGTAGATTATAACCTTTTCACAGAACAATCTCAATAAACTTGGCAAGATTCTGGGTAACTCTTAAGTGTTAATAGAAGGCTGTTAATAAGCTGGGAAAGAGGCTGTAACACTAAAAAACAATTAGCCCATAGACTAAATTCTCGGTGGCATCGAGATCCAATTTTTTAAAATGATATGGTGGCCAACTGGAAAAGTTTGCCTGATGTCTATTGAAGTTCAACATGAGACGCTCTCACCCTCACCCCTCATTACTTTGTACCCGTATTGATGACACCTATGCTTTACTTCATTGGAGGAACCCCAACTCAGCTTTAAGGTTCTTGAAAGGAAACACCTTAGAAACCACGCAATACAGTGCTTTTTCAGTTCCAACGTGTAAGGATGGTTTTGGTCTACTCGAGCTGTGTGCCAAGGGGACTCGATTCTCACCGAGTTACCCTGTAACTGAATACCATACTTCATCAATCAATCAATATATCAATTATCAATTTTTAAAAGTCGCTGAATTAATGTCACTCAATTTGACGAGTAGGTATGATCTATTTTTAGTTGTTTGTTCCTGATAAAGCCCCACCCGTTATAGGTACTACAAGAAATGATAGGTACCATCAGCCAAATATGTGGTCTACAACCCTAAAGTTGATAATCGTTTGCATGTCATAAAACAATAATGCCAATAGACGTGTCTGTCAACTTGAAAGTTCGACTTTAAAGACATGTTCATTTGATAGGAACTTGTTTAAAAATTGATAGACCACTTATTTGGCTGATGGTACCTAAGTACTTGTAATTTATCCATACATAAGTAGATTGTAATCATACTGATTTGGTTACAGTTCGTAATCTCCATCCTGGTAAAAATGTGGCGGTAGAAATTCAATCACGAAATAATAAAGCGAAAAAACTTTTTTAATTTTCCATTAGGTACGTAAGTAGGTACGCGCAATATAATAAGGGGGCTCGATTCTGAATTCGTTTAACTGGATTCGACGGAGTTCTAAAAGGTATCTTATTAAGTTTTCGCATCGCTATCACTTTGCATTGGTATGATTTTTTCGCGGTGGATACCTTGAAGAATTAGGTAGGTACTTAAAATCTGTTATATTTATGTTATGTAGGTATTAATTTAATTTAATATTGACTTAGGTATATCTTATACCTTTAAACAAGCAATTCTTGTATATAATGTATATATTACTTCGGGGATGTCGGAAACCGCTCCAACGATGAAATTTCGTATGTGGGGATGACAAATCGATCTACCTTGGTCTTATCTCTGGGAAAACGCTTATTATCGAGTTTTAATCCGAGCGAAGCTCGGTCGCCCAGGTATCATATTTATTGCTGCATTATCGCATTAGGCATCGCCTGTAAGATGAAAAAAAAAATCATTAAAATCAGTCCTCCTAGAAAAAAGTTATGTTAAGAGGTACCTAACACACATAAAAATACAGTGAAATTGAGAATCTCCGGCATTTTTGAAGTCGGTTAAGTAAAACTATTGGGAAATGGTGCCACTTCGACAGTTAGCACCTGGCCTACTTCTACCAAAGCTAAACTAAAGTTACCTCGCCATCGCTATGAGCCGCCCTTGACCTCAATGTTCTGGCCGACCACGATGATCAGGATAATGAAGACCAGCAGCAGCACCAGTATACAGCAAATGGCGACGGCCAGCATCGCCGCGTGCTCGCCCAGGGTGTCGGCGCGGCGGCCGCGCACCAGCTGACCGGCAGTTTCAACTTCGAAGTGGAACGTCTTAGCTCGTTTTGTTTTCCATAGATCAGGATCTACCGGTACGGTATAATATAATGCGATGTGGCTTCTCTGTGCTTGAGCCAAGCTTGAGCAGTTTCAGATTTTCGAGAACGAACGTGTTAACTTTTGTTTTCTATGGATTCTAGACTGCCAGTTTGATCACCGCAACCTCTTTGCTTCCTTTGCTTCCTGCAACCTCGTGCTGGCAGTTCCGTTTTTAACTTTCGTTTTTATTATTAATTTTGTTCATAAATTCTGTACTGCCAGTTTTATAATACTCATTGAATAGAATTTTGAAAATAGAACGCCTTTGATTGTCGTTTTCCCTGATTTTAGGCTGGCACGTTCAGAAAAGATACTCACTATTATTAAACCACTTGTATACGCTGCTTGTATATGAATTTTAGAACACTTACACGACGAACAATTTATTTAAGGTCATACGATATTGTCTTACAGACGTATAACTTGCCGAATGTAATCTAGCTGAAAAAGTGTCAAAAATCATAATAACTTGACTGTCTACACTCGAATAACAAACCATATGAATACTTTATCATCATCTCTGAACAGCATATAAATTCCTGAGATGAGCCATATTAAAAGCTTTTCTAAAAATGATGCCAAGAAAGCGTTACAATGACCATTCCGAAATTAAAATGCACTCAGCGTACTCCAATTCGCCGGGCGTTTCCTCAGCGGATGTTTTGAGCCTCGGCTCCAATTAGACAGAGGGCCGAGTAAGCGAGAGCTGCTGTAGTGCTTTACCTCACCTTGGGGCTTTAATAAATCCTTGCTAAACCTGCTTCGATTATAAATAGGCGATCGAATAGTTATAGTGACCCGACTAACAACGATGAAGGACCAACACCGCTCATAAATTTCGAACATGCATTTTAGGAAGGAGGTTTTGGTAGGGTGTCAATTAGGAAATATCCGTTGTTTTCTTCATCCTCGCTACGAAGGTAAAAGTCCTGATTACAAATCCCGATAATCCCATTTCTGTGATGATCTCGTATATGTTTTATACCTATATATTTGGCTATAGGTACGTTAAAGTATGTTTATCGGCGGCCTATCACCTATAGTACAAACTTTAGTTTGAGACTGGTTCATTGTTATAAATTTGTCCCAATATTGATTTCTATACAACTGCCCTCTTTCCAGTCAGTGAAAAGACTCGTTTATTTCATTTGTCACATAGCATTTTAAAGGGAAAAAGTTACAAACATGCCATTTTTGTGCTTATTTATGAAACGAGACCAATGAGAAATCATCAGATCCTCATTTTCCCATTCACGGTCGAAGGAGTCCAATCTGAAACAGCGGGCGAGCGCTTTATGGTAATACCCCGTGATTTAGCCGTAGACAACGCCGATGTTTTTTTCGGTGGGGATGGAATCAATATACAGCCGGCTGCCAGTGACAAATGGCCAGTGACAATGCCAGTGGGCATTAAGGGAAAGTTTTGGCGGGAACCGGGAAGACAGTTGGCGGGGATCGCGACGCAAATGACTTTTGTTATAAACATGAATTGGTTCGTTCCGATTGAGCTTCTCCGAGCTGAAAACAGCTTGAATTGAATAGGCTTCATTTTGCGGGTGTCAAGAAATTACCTCTTTCACTTGATTTCTTTTCTTTTGCTCTTACCACCGATTAAAAGAACAAAAGATATTACTTTGTAAAGAACAATGGGATCAAGGTGTTGTTGCTAGAAAAAATCGTGTCTACATTCTTCTTTACTAAATATTTTTAAGGCTATTTTTTTTAGTGCTGGAGTATTTTTTTTAATGCTGGAGTAATACTAAATTTAGATTAAATACTTTAAGATAAAATTAAATCGAATTACATAAATTTAGGAAATCAAATATAAAATAACAGATACGTACAGATTTCACGCCATATTGGAATTAAGTAAACTACGGGTAACACTTTCGTTGTAACTTATTTCATGATAATCCTCACGGCCAATATATCACTGTCAATCTTTAACAAACATACCCACAATCATAGACCATAAAGCATAGAAATTCTTCAAACTTATCACGTTCAATGTCAGAACCTCGCCACTATCCCACTCATTAATTTTAATTATTCTCTAATGATACCTAAAAAACTCGCGTACCGACTGCCATTCCGTTGAATGACCACTCCATCACCATACGGAGTGAAATCCAATAAGGCGGAGGGCCGAGGAGGCTTTAACCCATATATGCCCAGAACTATACGGTTTTACGAGCCGGTACCCAAATACGGTCACTGTACGAAGTTAGGGTTCCGTCAGTGGTCCGTCACTCCATACAATATGGTACAGTCAACGTCATAAATACGTTATCACTTTTGTACCTCGTAATGTTAATGACACGTTTGAAAAGCATATCTCTCCGTAAAGATTTGCAATTTTGAACATGAAACTACCGTGAGATTCACTCATATTAAATATAATGACCCGGATAATTCACGTCTTAAATCGAGTTTAGCTCGACATGTTTCGGGCTAATCCGTAGCCCGAATCCCGATCCCCCGAAATGCCCGTTCTCCGAAGACGAAGGGCTACGGATTAGCCCGAAACATGTCGAGCTAAACTCGATTTAAGACGTGAGTTATCCGGGTCATTATCCATACTTCCATACTAATATTATAAATGCGAAAGTAACTCTGTCTGTCTGTCTGTCTGTCTGTCTGTTACGCTTTCACGCCTAAACCGCTGAACCGATTTTGATGAAATTTGGTACAGAGATAGAATAGACCCTGGGAAAGAACATAGGCTATTTTTTATCGCGAAAAAGAGGCTTTCAGGGGTTGAAATAGGGGGTGAAAGTTTATATGGTGGAAGTTCGTAGCTATCGAAGATAAAACCATGAAACTTGGCATTTAGGCACTTAATAAGAAATAATTCTATATTTGTTTGAGCTTTTTTAAAAAATCGACCTGTGAGGGGATGAAATAGGGGATGAAAGTTTATACGCAAGGTCGTCATTATTGAAGATAAATCGATGAATTTTTATTAAACTTGCCATTTGGGCACGTGAAAAGAGATAAATAGATATTTGTTCGCACGTTTTTTTAAATTCTTCCTGTGAGGGGGTGAAATAGGGGATGAAAATTTATATGGAAGATCGTCATTGTCGAAGATAAATCGATGGTTCTTTATGAAACTTGGTATTTGGGCACGTGATAAGAGATAAATACATATTTGTTCGCGCGTTTTTAAAAATTCTTCCTGTGAGGGGTGAAATAGGGGATGAAACTTTATATGGAAGATCGTCATTGTCGAAGATAAATCGATGGTTCTTTATGAAACTTGGCATTGGGCTACTTATAAGAAATAAATAGATATTTGTTTAAGCGTTTTGCAAAATGATACCTGCGAGGGGATGTTAGCAGAGGGGATGGTGCAGTGTTAGCAGAGCCTTTTAAGCTCATAAGCAAAATGTACGCAATGTGGGGTCATTTTAGATGGCTTATTCACATAGACAGTCAGACATGAAAAATTATGATTTTCAGATTTTTCTTATTTATTGTGCTATAAGAGCTACCTTTATGCAAAATTCCAAGTATCTAGGACAGCCGGAAGTACCTACCCTATAACTTTTCCTGTTGAGGCAATTTGTATGGAAACACCTTTTTGACGACTGTAGCTTTTGATTGCCTTGACTTAGAGGTGTGATTTTTTCACAGCTTTCGGGACTATTGACCTGAGTTTAGAGTTTTAATTTCAACTCGATATATACCTTACTCCGCGAGTTTACGAGATAAAGGGTCTTGACAGACAGACGGACGGACGGACAGCAAAGTAATCCTACAAGGGTTCCATTTTTTCCTTTTAAGGTACGGAACCCTAAAAAACATTTATATGGCGCTTTTCAAATTTCGACCTATTTACTTGAAAATATGGGGATGAAAGTTCTTAAGGAATTCCAAAAAAGTTACTACGTATAAGTATATTTATCGGAAATATGTGTAGCTATGCTTAGTAAAAATGCCTTGACTTACAATAAAGGACGTAAGGTGTCAATAGTTCACTATGAAGAATTAGTCCTTTTGTGTTGGCAGGGTAGAATACACGTCGTATTGCTAAAATATGGCTACCCGCAAAATATTTATGTTTTACCAAAGAACATCGGATGGATGGATGTATGGAAGAACAAAAAAAAATAGTTTATATTTGTAGCAATGTACTAAAATAGGTTATTTTTGGTAAACCGTAGAAGTTTCTATGTACTATTATTGGCAGAATAGGTATCCTATATAAATTAAATACTTCCCAAAATTACTATTTCAAGCGGACGAAGTCGCGGGCAGAAGCTAGTATTTAATAAGTTTGAAAAGCCATTAGAAATTGTGTACCAACTGAAAGCAATAAGTACCAACGAGCAACACCTACCTGTAGGTACTATAAGTGTGACATTCTGTCTGTCTGTTATCTGTTACCTCTTTGCACTTAAATTGCTGAACTGTAGAGATGGGTAGCTCATGAATGATGTACACAAAAGAGCTACATCAGGGGGCCTACCATGATCTTTTCATAAACGATCCAAACGCAGAGCAGTTCAATTTAGGCACCTAAACTGAATCGTCGAAATTGGTACCACGACGTTTATTTCTCAGAGCTGAGTCTCAATGGTTTACAAGTGAATGAAAGACCGATATTGTCTCTGGTCCGAAACTGAAACGCTAAGTCGCGAAAGGGATGCCGCTATATGCAAACCAAATATTGTATACTAAAACCTCTTTATTTTGAAAAACCATAACTATGTCATTCCATGTTCTTAGCAACCGTTGTGTTGATTACAAATAATCCACGAGTCTCTTTTCTTACTGAAAAGTTAGTTTTATGAATGAGGAGTTAAGAAGCACAATGTTATAAAACTTGAATAACAGTTTAAAAGTTCTTGAAATTCATTAGTTGAAAAAAAGCGATCCAAAAGAATTGAGAGAATGAGTAACTTATACTGAATCGCTAAATATGACACTGAAGCGATTCAATTCCCACTCAAGTTAAGCGTCATGGTACGAAAACCGCTTGAAGTGAGTGAATGAAAATGTCTGCATCGCTGTCGCTGAAACGTGCTTGAACTGAATCGCAAAAGTAACGTCGTGGTACGAAATAGCGACGCAGTTCAGTTTAGAGCCTAAACTGAATCGTATTAAGAGAGCGTGGTAGGCCCCCGTTCGCTGAACTGTATCTGTATCACTCTTTATATCAGTTTAAATCCAAATTTATCAACTTATCATTTATCTCACTTGCACAGACTTATTTTACCTTAGATAATGCGATGAAGGCTGACAAAATTCTGATGTTAGATGTCATGATCTAACATTTTTAATTTATTGTCAATCATTTAATATCATCGAAGGAGAATACAAGTTACAAGCATGAAAGTGATTTAGGAAAATGAATGAGCAATAAGGTAATAATGTTACGTTTCGTTCTGCGAGCTAATGAGATATATCTCAGTGAGCAGGTAAATGATACATACACGTATCAATCTTTGTTTCAAGTGATTAGATTTTCCCATTGGTAAGACAGCTTGAGACACTGGGATGGACTGGGCTGTATAGTTTTTATCTCAAAAATTTAACTAATTTCTCGGAGACGGAGTGGTAGCAAAAGCTAGTAAAATGAAGAACTTAACAAAATAGAACATACATAATTTATTTATGTATTAGTATACATTATACTTATAGTCTCAAATGCTATAATGAAGAAGAAAGTGGGACTACAAATTTTCATAAACTTACCTAAGTCTTAAGAGTCGACGAAATTGTTATTAACCATGATACTTATATATCATTTTCAGACCACTTTATTTTAATCTTCCACTTTGTGTACGCTAAGTGGTACTCCCTAAAATAATGGTAAGAGCTACTCTTATTTAAGTACGATGGCAGAAGTGACGATATTGCAAATGTGTGAGCCTTATACCTTAATTTGCAATGGAAATCTACACCAGTGGTTTATATCTCTAGTGGAGTTTCTACATGTATCTAATGCCAGAAGTTGTAATGGTGTGTGGAGGTACGAGTTGTTGGCACCGGGAGATACATTAGGTATCTATATTATATTTTCCTACAATTGAACATATTAGCTCCTTAGGTGGAGTAGAAGTATGACTAAAAGAACAAATGCACTGTTATGAAATCTGTGATAATTTATTCTACAATTTTATATTGTTTTGTATTGTCCTTGTGCTTGTTTTTCTTAGTTAACATATAAATGATTATTACCTATTATTATCACACAATGCCTGTATAATATAAAACAAAATAAAGGTAACTAAAACTACATACAAACTAAAATTATAAATAAAAAAGTTGCCCAAAATCACTGCCAGGTGATAAGGTGCCCAGAAGGCTGGCAGCATTGCCACGCTGTATGGCAATGCTTAATCTTTGTGCTAAGAAAAAGCCAGCTAAATTTACTATGAGCTTTGCATTGAAAGAAAACATCCCGAGATAATCTGCACTGGGCTTTCAATCACAATGTCAATAAATTTATCACTGCATTATCTCGGCCCTCCTTTCCCACTCCTTCATAATGGTTTTTTTCCGACCGCACACCATCTCCTATAAAGCACCTCATACAAAATTAAAAACAACTAAACAAAGCAAGGACCTAGTGTATTATGCCCTTAAGGAAACTCAACCCCAAAAAATAAGCATGTTTTAACGTGTTAATCATTAATCAGTGTCCAGATGGTATCTGATATTATTTCTAACCTGAAACAATCGCATATCGATTTACTGCGTACGGCCCGCGGCGACTGTTAACGTCCCAAATGCGATTACGGACCGATAATTGTGCTAATATGGCCTCCTGCTGTAATTGCTATTTCAAATAACGCGTGAAAACTTAATGGCTATTTAATGTTCCATTAGAGATCGTATCGGTGTGTTATTAAATCAAATTGTCGGGCTAGCATGTAGGTATTTATTTGTTTAATATTTACGCGTTTACCAGTCACAGATGAAATAATAGTAGATTATATAATACATTTTATTTATCAAGTAAAATACATGAAAGAACATATTGTCTCTCTGAACTTAAAGTACGGTAGCCTCTAGAATTAAAATAATGTATAGATAGGTACATGCTTTTTGATAGTATAACTGATGGATTAATTACATATTTTTTTAAACCAGGACACTACGCAATTAAATAATATACAAAGACGTTGGTTTTTGCTGGTTGGTTTGGCTTTACTTGTTGTTGTTGCAAAAAACAATGTGAGCGTTACTTCATTATACGTATACCTATAACAAAAAGTCGGAACAGGGTTAGGTTTACGACCAAAACGATCAAGTTTATGACGCAACAATATATGTTCAACACTTTAATGTTTAGGGTTCCGTCATGTTTGAAGTAAGTACCTACAATAAACGTCCTTATTGCTCTCGCTCATCCGACCGCCAGTCTGTCTCTGTCACTCCAGCGGCCCAGTGTCCTATGAGGACTTATTGTAATGTGATATTTGAACTCTCTCCTAAGTGACATAAAATTTATGTAGAACTATGGCCGTAGGAGGTCTAGCTACTAAACTGTTGAATCTAATAGTCTGCCTAATAGGTTACCTGGAAGAGATCGCTCTTAAGCGATAAAGCCGCCTATTGCTTACCTTGTACTCTCTATTACCTGTTTTCTGCATCGCTTACTATTTCTGGTGTACAATGAAGAGTCATTGTATTATATTGTCTGCAAAATTTCACAGAATATGTATCACTATAATTATATAGCCGCTATAACCACAATAGTAGATTATTGTCGTGGCCTGGAAGTAGGCAATTGCTGGCTGAGTATGAGTATTAAACGGACGAGCTTGCGAGTCCGTTTAACTAATACGAAGCCAGCAATTGCTATTCCAGCCGAGACTAATATAAAGCTTTTCTCAAAAATGGTGAATAATTCTGAAATAGAATAAACTTTTTCTCAAAATATATTGTAAAATTTAATTTTATTCCAATATTTTTCTTATGCTTTCCCGCCTTTTTTCATTAAAAAATAAACTGCAGGTGTATTTTTCCACCGAAAACACCACAAGCTATTTCAGACCCAATAGAAAAAGTCCGGAGTTCCAACAAAATATCTGATACCGGCCATTAGACTTGGCTGTATGTATACGACTTGTGCCAATATTGCCATGGCCTTTTTAACTTTAAAAAAAATGTGACTGATTGCAGGCGCGCTAATTCATTATTGTCGAGCTAGCGCGCCTGCAATCGTTTTAACTTTTTAATTTTTCGCTGACCATAAACTATGCACTTCACCTTCTGATATGTAAAGAATAATGTCAACTTTTACGGTCATTTTTGAGAAAATTATTATTATTGTTTTTGAAACCCTCTATGAGCAAACTGCGCCGATTATATTTCTCTACCCAGATAACAATAAGGTAATATTAATACTGTCGCGTCATCAATTAAGTTTTAAATTTACCGAAATATTTAGTGAAAGTAGGTACCTAAGCAATAATTGTTGTAAGAGACTATTTACAACAGATTTTTGGATCTTATTTAATAAATCTCAATATTTAATTGAAAATGTGGCATTTTGCGGTACTTCTTTCTTATAAAATATTTTCTTACTTAATATGGCAAGCACAAGCTTCAGATATTATTTCATATTTAAATGAAACCCCTTCGGTTCGATCGATCGCTTTTATATTTATATTTTCATTTGGTACCACTACCAGACGCAAGTCAAGTATTATATTTTCATCAATTCTTATAGACTGCCTCCAGGGAAAATAAGTCAAGTTAACTTCAAGTTAAAGATGATCAGATATAAGCAATGTATTAAAGTTACAACCGTTTTCATGAGACATTTATAATCATGTAATATGGTTTAACTGGAAAAGGCGATGTTGGTATAATTATACATAAACTTAAAATAAGTTTTTTTTTTAAATTCAGTTTATATCGCAAACTTTTTTTGTTTTTTTTGCATGTCATCCAACCTACATATGCATACCAAACTTGCAAGATTTTAAACAAACAAATATACGAGGTGAAGTTAAGCAAAAGCTTGTAAGAAGTGATTATTGACAAGGTATTTTAAAATTAATCCAAAATATTTCAGAAGATGTTTGAGCTAGCTCGATTGAAAATCCCTGTAAATGATTTTCAGGAGTTTCGCATTGTGGTTGACATGATATTAAATATGTTTCCATGCAAACTTTTTTTGTTTTTTTGCATTGTCCTCCAACCTACATAATATGCATAACAAACTTGCAAGATTTTAAACAAACAAATATACGAGGTGAAGTTAAGCAAAAGCTTGTAAGAAGTGATTATTGACAAGGTATTTTAAAATTAATCCAAAATATTTCAGAAGATGTTTGAGCTAGATCGATTGAAAATCCCTGTAAATGATTTTCAGGAGTTTCGCATTGTGGTTGACATGATATTAAATATGTTTCCATAACATTGATCGATGTTGCAAATAACTATCATCAAACATATAACTCGTGGAATTAACAGGTTAATCAGTTTTATAATCAGTTATTACTGTTCCCTAAAAGTCATATCACAAATGGTTGTTTTCATGCATACCTAGTATTTCTTCAAACATTAGGTAGACTCTTAATTATGATCGTATGCGAACTTAATGCTTATTTTAATTTCGTTGTTGCCGCACGTTGCTAAATATTATTAAACGACAGAGCAAATATTTTCTGCCCGCGTCTATTGTTTTATTTCAACTGGTTATTGTTTGTAATGCAAACAATATGCTCCGTTATCGCAACCACGAGTGGCTATAATGTTAATAATTTTGTAATCTTTCGAAGTGCTTGATAAGGGTTTAATTGTGCGATGTTTGAGTTTATTACCTTTTTGTTGGTGAAATGGATAATTTTTTGAAAGAGCGCTAAGTGAAAGATGTAATTAATGATATTTACCGTTGTTGTTTCACCGGACAAGGGACCGTTTTTTTGCCGTACTTGCGGTGTTGTATGGCTAAGTGGCTGGAGAAGTGGCCGGTGCATGTGCACACATTCATCGTAAGCCATACAACACCGCAAGTCCGGCAAAAAAAACGGTGCGTTGTCCAGTGAAAACAACAGACGCCGGACGTCTACAAGCGGCCGTTCCGCTACAAGCGGAAGACCCCGGAACTCAAACTACGTATACAGAATTTCATTTTTCAATTTTTTCCGGGATAAAAACTAGGACATAGGATAGTTTTTATCCCGGAAAATTGCATAGTTCCCACGGGATAGCGATAAACGAATTCTACGCGGACGGAGTTAAGGCCAACAGGCTAGTGAGCATAATACAATAGAACTCTAAAAATGGCTGATAAAAATAACCATCTCAATGATCCATGGCTGGTCTCATTAGCGGAAGAGAATCGCGACAAAAGCGGCGAGACCGCTTGAGCCAAGAGCGAGCTCCACAATAATTGTCTTCACCGGAAAAATAAACAATACATTTTTAACTTTCTGATTTTAAATTGGAAGGACAACTGTTGAATGTAAATAAAATAGCTCTGATTGTTTCTCACGTTTCTGCTCAATTTCAAAACAAAGATTAAGTGCTGTGTCACAACGGATAAGTACCGTAATTTTTTAACCCCCGACGCAAAAAGACGGGTGCTATAAGTTTGACCGCTATGTGTGTCTGTCTGTGGCACCGTAGCTCTTAAACGGGTGGACCGATTTCAATGTTTTTTATTTGAAAGCAGGTTTTCTAGCGATATGGTTCTTAGACATGTTTATCAAAGCCTTTTCTGAGATATTGAACTTTGAAGTGACAAAGTTGGGGGTTTCCAATTTTTTGTTGGTTAGGTTAGGTTATATGTTACAAACACTCGCAATACGCATCTGCTATAGCAACAGCAGGGCTACTACGAAACTCGAAACTCGAAGTTCGTGTCGTGCGGTCCCTCGGACACTTACACTTTTTAATACGAGAGCGAGAGGGACGGTTCGATACGAGCTTTGAGTTTCGAGTTTCGTAGTAGTCCTGCTGTAGCACGAGTACAGCCAAAGAAACCGAATCGCGCACCGGGTTGAATCCTTGTGCTACTGATATCATAATATTGACGTTCCATGTTCCATACATCTGCCAAATGAATCAAACAGTCCTAGTCTCCCGGTACGCGAGTCAGTTTCTCGACTGTACGTACGTAGCAACTCGATTCCCAGAAGATTGTCTGATTTATTTGCTTGACAAAAGCATGGCAAAGTTTGTCTACATTAACCGCGAGATTTTGCATTTGAATACACACCTAACTTAAGTATCAGTGCCACCGCTGGCGAGTAGCGAGAAAAACGAGTTTTTTTAATAGAAAAATTTGGTCGCTCGGCGACAAAAGCGATAAAATTTTCATACTAAAAGCATTCTTTGCACGACTCATCGGTTGTGCCAGTGCCACTAGTGCCTTACCTTACTTCTACTCTTCGACTTGCCTAGCAAAAATATTCATTCCACGCTACATAACGTTTACGTATTCTCGCGATTGTATTCAGCGTCTCTTTCTACCCTCAACCGTGTCGTGTGACAAAAAGAAGTGGTAAAAGCAATTGCCATTCCGAATGAAACAATAAGGCCCCTAGTCATAGGTGTATTTTAATTATTATTACGAATCAAAAATATTTATTTTACTGGTTCCGACTTTCTCACACCTGATGCACCACAAAAATACTTTCTTTCATACACAGCAATATAATGTCATTTTAATAATGAATATCATTATGGGAGATCCAAAAATCAAGGACAAAAAGCATTTTACTTTTTGTCGTACGCGACATTTTTTCCCCAGTGACAAAAACTAAATATTTACCTTCGGGTAAACTCGTCCATTACCTGTGATCTCCTGTGATCCATCTCTATCACGTGTCAGGCAAAACATCTGCTTCGCAAGCAATGCGTTAAAAGCAGAAACCACGGGGGCATGAAAAAGGGATCTATTCGACTATTCGAATAGAACTATATGATATAAAATACCCGTAAGGTTAGAAAACATGTCTAAAAACCGTCGCTAGAAAACCTGCTTTCATATAAAAAAACGCATTCAAATCGGCTCACCCGTTTAAGAGCTATGGTGCCACAGACAGTCACAAAGACAGACAGATAGACACACAAATAGCGGTCAAACTTATAACACCCCCCTTTTTGCGTCGGTGGTTAAAAAGGGAGCTATGTAAAAGTGCTTGGAAGAATCTATAATTCTCCAAGAATTAGTGGCCTAACTCTAACTCTTACTGTTTAAAAAAAAACATGAATGCCCAGAGACTTGAAGCGTGGTTATACATGAGTGATATAGCATCAATGAACTAAAAGGATTTCCTTGCTCACCCGCGACCTTACGATAGCTAAGCTTATGCAAAATATGCGTGTTCATGCAGTTCCTCCACCTCCACACTGTAAGAACACACACAAATCACACAAACCCATCCATCACCACCACCACACTACACTGACGCGTTTCGAACTCAACCAGAGCTCATCTTCAGAGTGACACAACCGTACACCATGCTACCAATTGTTAGACTAACAACTGGTAGCATGGTTCATTGATATGGACCTTCGCAAAGTAACGCCTGATTCAATAAATGATATAGCATCGTGTGAAGAAAAAATCGACTTACTATCGACGTCGCTTCTTCTTGGTTTTTTTCTTAGCACAATTGTTCCACATGCTCAGAAAACTCTGGTAGAGAAGGCCGTTAACCCTACCAATTAGCCTGATAATGCCGTATTTAATTTACATCAGTTAATTAATTATCTTAACTAATTACCGCCAGGTTACTGAGCAAAATTTACAAAATTGTACAAAATGGCCGCGTATGATACAAAATTTAATGGTCTTTTGTAAAACTCTGTAGGAACAATACGACATAAGTTTAAAGATAACGAATAAAGTTCCAAAGCGTCACTATTAAGTACATACCGGGCGACTTCAGGACTACAGATAAGCTTATAGCTTCTAGTTCTGTAATTAAATTGCTTGGTCTTGAAGTCTTGATCGCAGTTTGAAACTCTAGCTTACTCGATATTATTCTATTCAGCAGAATGCCGATGCGTTTGTTCTTTAATCCCATCTCGAAGCCAGACTTTGTAGCTAAGTAAAATTTGGAATTTAAAAATTATTTCCGATTCGAAACCACAATTGCCATTTCGTAGCTAGCTACCAAATCTGGCTACGAGATTGGAAAATTGATCCTAAACTTCAACAGTCGGAACCTATTCCTGGTAAGTTTTGAGCTGATCCCGATTATTTAATTTTAATTTACATAACTTACAAAATTTGTAGACTAGACTTGTGTGTATGTATGTAATCACTTTATTGTACAAAATAAGTAAAACAACAATTGACAAACATTGAGATATACGTATGTAGAACATGTATTCTACAAATGCGAACTTGAACTTGTTATTCCTTTTCCATTTTTATTTAAAAAAAAAAACAAAGCGGTGGTGATTTTGACTATTCACGACGTTTAGTTCTTAATGCCCATCCTCACACGGCGGCGACCACAACTCAAGAGTATAAATATGACACTACTATAAAACGTACAGATTGCTAATGTATCAAATTCTACTGTTGACAAGGGTTGACATTCGATTGTGGGTCCGTCCCTGGCGCTGTACTACGAAATGCAAAATTCGAACTTTTTATCTTGCCGTCCCGCTGAGAGTGAGAGGGTGGTACGATACGAACTTCGATTTTCTAATTTCGTAGTATCCCCCTGTCCTCCGAATGTGCCAGGGTAGCAAATTAAATTGAAACCCTCGGTAGATATGACTGGCCACGGTAATAAAGGAATAATAAGACCTTTCTAAAGAAATCAGGGCTACAATAGTGAATTCTTTTATGTGTTTCTTAGAGCTATATAAAATTGATTTTCTTTCATCTAGTGTATAATGTGTTGAGTTGGGACTTGTCTCCCTTTATGTTGTCGTTAGCTCATCAAGGAAGAGTGAATAGGTTGTCACTTTGGCTTCACCTGCACTCTTCATGAAGTGAAATAGGGGTCAATCACGTCACGAATCAGTTTTATGTCAAAAATGTGCAATTTAAGTTTAGTGTTCATTCAAATATATAGCGTACGGGCAGAATTCGTCTATCCCACGGGAGTTATGTAAGTTTTCATGATGGACACATGAGTTTACAAACTATATGCTACCTATGTCCTTTCCAAATTCAAACTATCTCTATATAAAGTGTATCATCTAAATCGTATCAGTTGTTTATGGTGAAAAGATATCAGACAGAGTCACTGTCGCATTTATAATATTAGTAGTGATTTATGTACACCTACCATTCGCAAAATAACTATAATGGAGTACTTATTATTTCACTATAAATATCACAAATCGATGACGATTTGTTGCTGTTTCATTTCAATGTTTTTTTTTTCTAAAGTACGGAAAGAGAGATAGAGAGAGAGAGATAAAATGTGGTCTAAAATTAACCAAATTTATGTGACACGCTTATTCGCCTTTTACTTTAATATGTCAGGTAATAAAATGCTGTGACCAAAGTTGTGATAATGTAGCCAAATAGTTTTATATTCCTAACAACCAACTTACAAACTGGTACAACTTCGACCAATACACAACTCCTTACTATTTAAATATTTACTTTAATTTTATTCAACATCAACACTATTAAACAACAACTAGGTATGTATAATTTGTAAACCACGACATCTAAAACTACACTACATTCAAATTTTCGAACGATAAAAAATTCTAAAAATTCGAATAACTAATGAGCCAATTCTTTTTAATTTGAGTTCCAATTTTAAATCGCGCGCGTATTTCAGTTACAACGGGCGGATACGACACCGTCGCCGCCAAAGTTCTAGCAGGCACTGACGCGCCGCGCGGGGTAGGGGCGAAGGCTGCACGGCTGTACAGCCATCTGCCTCCGAGATGGATTAGCGGAAAACACTTATTTCCGCTCACATGTATTATTTTAATGCGCGGAAAAACACGCTGAAGGTATCTGTTATTATTGGAAGGGAAACATTTATTGCTGCGACGGCGACAGCTTTGCTTTGGCTTATTTGTTTTGGTTCTTTGCGTAATGGGTTTTAAGTTCTTATTTGTTTATTCAACATCCTAAGACACAAATCAAAATTTAAGCGAGTTTCGGATTGAAAATATCAAATACTGCTTTGATTTATTGATAACATTTCTAACACGTGTGCCGTGACATCGATTGAGGAAATAAAGACAAACAAATTGGAGCCTTAGAGGGGCTTAGTGTAAAGTCTCAAGGGTCGAATAGCCCAAGATTAACGAGAATTGCCGGGATTCGGGAATCAAGACCTACACGTAAGGGCACTTTTTAAATTGCCGTTTACGGCAACCAATGTCGTCCTTTTGATAAATGTGCATTAACGTACTTATATACTTAGACTGGGATGACCATGGATTCCATTTACAAATTGTAGGTGCACAACTGAACATTTATCAAAAGTGTTTGTAAGCTGCAACCAACTTTATAACAATTTTTTTTTACTAACCTTTACCCCCGGCTTCATTGGGTTCTGGTCATCCCAGCCTATACGAGTATAAGTACGTTTCAAAGCTGGACACAGGCCTCCTTTCAGAACGAGAGGGCTTGGGCCGCAGTTCCCACGCGGGCCCACTGCGGACTGGGAAGTTCACACACACCGTTGATTGGCTTCGCAAATTTGTGCGGGATGTTTGCCTTCACCGTAAAGCTTGTGGTGAAATTTCAAATGTAATTTCGCCCTTAAATTTAATGAACACCGTTAGCACATAGTCATTAACTTTATAGGTAATACGACTTATATATTAATGTCTTCTTGACAATAGATCTGAATTTTGTATCCGTTTAATTTGGATTTTTTTTTGGAATTTTATTATAAAAACGTATGCAACTTCCCAGAAACGACTTTCTGGTTTTAGCCAGTGTCCAATTGACAACCGCAATGACACACTCTATCCTTCCTTAGTGTTGTCTTTTTGTAATAATATTACTTTATTTTATGTTGTTGTGAATATATGTATTCTTTCTTTTTTTTCTTTCAATAAAGCGGCTCGTAGACGGGCCATATTTTCACTGCAATTTGTGGCCGGCAACTATTGGTGTCCCTCTCTTACTCACATGTTAGACGGGGACACCAATAGTTGCCGGCCACATATTGCAGTGAAAATTATGCCCGTCTAGGAGCCCCTTTATAACCATTGAAAAGCGAGAATTTTAAAACAACTGAGAAACGATCTGGCGAAGACACGGCACGTTCTAGAAAAACAAAAGAAGAGCAATCATTTCTCTTATAGCAGTAGCTTCAATCTGCGCTGCAATTTAAATGCAACGGTCGGATGGAACTCAACACACGGGGTTGCTAGTGTAGGATAAGAACAAAAGCTCTTGTGGACTTATTTAAACCTTTGTAATATTTAGTTCTATGTTAAAATTAGAATTCTCCTTTAGAAAGAAAGAAAGAAAAGAAAGAAAATAATTTATTTATAACAGCAATGACACATAATTAGTAAAAATAACAATAAGAAATGTTGCCGCTATAAAAAGGTCCCGGCTCAGCATATCGCTGGTAGAAAACCAGCACTGGTCTTCCGACGGGCCACAGGTGCTTTAGGTACTTTTGTTCTCCAAAACATTTGGAACGTAATTCATTTCATCCATGAGTTGCGTTAGTCTCTAAGACAGTGCTTTCTATAACAGGATGATTGACAGACAACAAATAGCCAGGACCACTGGAGTTAGTAACTTGAAATTTGATACATCTGCTCTACAGTGGCTCTACACCTGCACACACAAAAGATTGTGGCACCTATTGTGGCGTCTATCAAGCTATAGAAGGTATTTACTGAAACTGAAAGAGATCCTTTTACGCGATAAGTTCGTCGTTGTACAATAAAGTGTTTAGTATTGGCTCTGTGCACGACATCAGCGCCACCTAGCGTCCGCAACTTTGTTGGCTCTAAGGCTCTGACGTTTTGAAATTTCATCGCGACATTGTGACAAAAATCAAACCTAGCACGTATTAATTTATAATACAAAATTACTGTGATACCGTGATTTGGGTGGACAAAAGGTTGTGAATTCATTTTTGGTTATTAAAATTAAATGAGGTAAGTAAAATTTATTCAAAAAGTGTGTTTTATTTTGGTTATGTCAGGGTTTGTTTACTTCATGTTTAGTTGTACTTTTAATGTAAAACAAAAAGATAAAGCTACTTTAATGGTTTCTTTAAATAATAGTAAGTAAACATATATAATGGTTCTTGTATCGTTAGTAATAAATTAATATCGTTTTCACATCAAAATGAGTATCATTTTGAAGACCGGTTTTGTGAGTATCACTCAATATAAAATTTTAACCACCAACCGTTTCAAAAGGAAAATTGTTGGTATCTGCTGGACATGTCCGGGATATAGAGGAATTAAGAACAAAACAGGGATAGTGTTCAATAATTCAAGCTCGCATCATAAGACAAACATCTATTACTAAAATTAAGTAGTTAAGTCTAAACAAATTGCTTTGTTAATGACAGATTCATTGAGCATCATAGATGACATAGCCTACATTATTTCTACCTTTGGCCACTATGAGCGATGCGATAGATTTCATTACCCCCACCTAGTACTTCACACCCAGCGAATATACAATAAACAGTTTTATACAATACAATACCTTCACTCGACTCGTCTCGTAGTAGTCCGAGTCAAAGCTGCGCGCATAAGCTAGTCAATACAAAGAGCAGCAGGATCATGACAGACTGCGTAACTGCCAGATAATAGGTACTTATAGTGTAATATTAAGGGGCTGTTTCACCATCCATTGATTAGTGTTAACTGACGGTTAAATGTGATGCCGTCTCCGTCTATTCGAACAAAACAAATAGAGACGGCATCACATTTAACCGTCGGTTAAAACTAATCAATGGATGGTGAAACAGCCCCTAATATTTGAAATTTGGCCGACATGTTCCATGAGTATAAGACTGCGTTTTAACCCGAGACATAGAGGATGTGTTGCGAGGAATGGTTTTTCATGAAACGCTTTATTTACCTCGCCTCGCTCCGCTCAGCTGTTTCCACCAGAGATGTGCTGTGCGAGGATATTTGTATACGTTTATGAAAAACACATTCCTCACAAGATATTCTCGCAAATCTCTGGGAGAAACGCAGATTAAAAGAAGTGCACTTACATAGAAGGGATTTTGCTAATGGTTTAATGGTGACGGAACGTAGAATTTTGCAGATGATCCTGGGACCCGTCAGAAGAGACGATGACGCCTGGAGGATCCGTTAGAATGCCGAGATTGAGGAGCTGGTGGCTGAGCCTAATATAATCGGCGAATTTAAATCTCACAGGCTTCGGTGGCTCGGCCACTTGCTGCGAATGGGGAGGATCGAGGGTCAAGAAGGCGTATTTGGGACGGCCAACTGGTCGTCGTCCGGTTGGTCGCCGAAGTATCGCTGGGCTGACGCTGTGGAGGTGGATCTGCGACAGCTTCAAGCCGGCAATTGGCGTGGCAATTGCTTAGGACCTGGCGCGATTCCAGCGCTGGTCTCTTTTTCTGGTTTTTCTGTGCATCCATGTCTCAGTTTGTATTTTCGATATTATGGTTTCACGGGATACCGTAAAGTAAAAAATTTAGAGTTGAAATAAAAAATACAAAAGACTCCAAAAAACCAATCATAATTTGATTGCTTAGTAGCGACATCTCTTGTCTGGGTGAGCGGTTGGTCCGAAAAGTGTGACGTCTCTCGATGAGAGCGAACATAGATGTCGCTAGTGCTGCTGCATAGTAGCGTAGTAGAAATAAGCAACCTGAGATATGTATGCATAGAAAAAATCATGTCTAGATTCCTGTCCAGCGCTGGTGTAGGTTATAGCACGCAGCACGGATTGCTGAGGACCTGGTTCGATTTCCAGCGCTGGTCTCTTTTTCTGGTTTTTCTGTGCATCCATGTCTCAGTTCGTATTTTCGAATTGGCGTGAAGTTGCGCAGGATCGGGTTAAGTGGCAAGCTCTCGTTTCGGAGAGCAAAGACTCACTTTGAGTCACTGAGCCAAACTATTTAGTTAGTTAGTTTATTCAAAGCTAACCTATTGTTAAAGTTTCTTCTTCCAAGGAAACGAAGCTACGAGATAAAGCTAGATTTATAAATAAGAAAAATGGCTCGGAATAATTACATTGGACAAAAATATAAACCGGCTCCCAATAAAAGTAACGGTCAATGATATTACAGTAATATCATAATATCTTAAAGCCGAGTAAACTCTGCAATTTTTCCGCCCCACGTTTCCCCCCAATGAGTCATCGTTACAGAATAAAAGATAGCAATCCCAACTCGCAGATAATACGCTTCGAGGATTTGGTACACAACAATAAAGGTCCGGAATAAAATGCCGAGGAAAAAACAAACAAGATCTATAAAAGATGCCGTAAATAACAAATCGGCGGTGTACTGTAAGAAATTTGTAAATTATGTCCTTTAGTACTCTTGGAGCGCAAACTTGTCTAATAATCAGACATTTGTAAATCCTTCTTGCTTTTTAAACCTCTTCGAGATTGAAGTTACTTGTTAGCTTGTTCGTTTACCTCCTATGAGGTGGAACAGCTCAGCAGTATTTTTATTCTGTCAAGCTTTTATAATTGGTGAAAAATCGCTATCATTAAATAATGCTAGAAGCCGTGGTGGCCTAATGGTTGACCTATCGCCTCTCAAGCAGAGGGTCGTGGGTTCGAACCCCGGCTCGCACCTCTGAGTTTTTCGAAATTCATGTGCGGAATTACATTTGAAATTTACCACGAGCTTTGCGGTGAAGGAAAACATCGTGAGGAAACCTGCACAAACCTGCGAAGCAATTCAATGGTGCGTGCGAAGTCCCAATACGCACTGGGCCGCGTGGGAACTATGGCCCAAGCCCTCTTGTTCTGAGAGGAGGCCTGTGCCCAGCAGTGGGACGTATATAGGCTGGGATGATGAAGAACTCTCTAAGGCTCTTCAAAACTGCCTGGACCTGTTTCTACACTAACAGTGTTCGGGACTATAAATATTTGACGATAAAAGGATCGGCCACACCGCTGCTTAAAAAACGGTGCCGGCGCGGAATCGCAGTGAAGCATCGTATGCGCACCGTTTTTTTTGGATGCTTTCCACACCGCTACTTAAAATATTCATACGCAAACGGTGCGAAATCGTAGGGACGTGCCGTAGCGTCAGCAGGGCTACTACGAAACTCGAAACTCGAAGTTCGTGTCGTGTCGGTCCCTCTCGCTCTAGTATTAACTAGTATAAGTGTCAGAGGGATCGCACGACACGAACTTCGGATTTCGAGTTTCGTAGTAGCCCTGCAGAACTTTACCGCATGCTCTCTACCAAAAGTCGTGACGTTTACGACATGTCACTGCGATTCCACACCGTCTGCGTATTTTAAGCAGCGGTGTGAAGGGCATACGATAAAACGGTGCGCATACGATTAAGCAGCGGTGTGGCCACTCCTTTAAATAATATCACTACTGTCCTCAGGGAACAATTTTCCAAGACAATGCTTCCGAACAAGAACGAAAACTGATGATAATCGGTGTTACACAGTGCACATTTATTGAGAATTCTATTTTTTTAATGTATGTACTAAATTTCAAAACGATGATATTTCAAAAACAGTAACTTATAGTGATCAAAACTGTTTTTAGTACCATTCTTCATTCCATTTAAGCAGGATTTACATGTGTATTTAACTGATGTTCTGATAAATTATTACTCACTACAACAAAACTAAACATAAATGCTTTATTCTTAGTAAGAAGGACACTTTTTGAACGTGTATAAAATTTTATATCACTTGGAAAGTTTCTGAAATTGTTAGAAAAATGCCAGCTTCTTTTATTTTGCGAAGATAAGGGAGCTTGCAAAACCATAAACCTAATAACGTAAGTTTCAAGATAAGAAATCATTGTTGTTGGGAAGAATGAAAAAGTGAAGTATGTTAGTGAATGGGGATGAAGGAAGAATGAAAATGAATGAATGGAGTGAGAGAATGAACTGTCGGAAAAGAGGTGACGGCGGATACGGAATAGACGACTATATACAACTATACTCGTCTATAGTGGGTAATTGGCCAAGGGCGAGTTGGGTTTATTGTGCACGAGATGGCGCCGTCAAATTACTAATTAATAGTGATACTTTGATTTTTTTTGCGGTTTAATGATTTTTGGACTTATTCTTTTACAATATAATGCACCATTAAACAATACAGGGAACAGGTACAGTCAAGAAATTAATTTACGTCCAGGGTGGAACCTTTTCATAATCTTTTGTCATCATTTTTTTACCAGATGTATGGAATGTCAATATAACATTAGTAGCACAAAGGTTCCACCCTAGGTAGTGATTTAATTTCCTAGACTGTAACAGTCGTGTGTAAAAATACGACTTATTCAAAGTTTAAAAAATAAGTACCACAGACTCTTCATCACATCATTATCACATCATCGCCTATTCGTCCACAGACTCTTATTCCGAAGCAATAAGGCCGTAGTAGCATATTTTTTGGGTGGTTCGAATAGATACTTATTTTTACACTTGACTGTACGTACATACATAAAATATATCTATAAGGTAAGCCATGGGCGGTCGTTTCGGTGCAATCTATATCAGGCAACCGTTTTTTTTTTACTTTTGTTCTAAGGTCAATTTCGATTTGAAACCTTATAAATTTGAGACCATAGCATGTTTCATATTAACTCCAGCTTGATACAAACGCGTTCCTTAGAAAAGGCATCTCGACAGACAGAGTGACGGACAGACAGATGGACAACGTGCGACATCAATTTAACCATTCCTGTTAACAAACTGCTGCGATGCGCTGGTTTCGAATTACAAAATTCTCGTAATCAAAATTAGTTGCCAGTTGAATCACTTCGCGCTACTTATATCTCATTTTTAACCGACTGAAAAAAAAGGAGGAGGTTATCAATTCGGTTGTATTTTTTTCTCGAGCTGTAGCTACATATAGATTAGCTCCTTAGGATAGAAGGGGGTAGGAAGTGGCCACAGACGGGTGAATGAATCGTATTACTATTTTGCGCCGCATTTCCTAATTAAATTGATTGCTTACGGGTAGGTTAAGGGTTGCCAACTTTTTTTTACAAGAAATAAAGTATTTAGGCCTGAGAAAGAAAAAAAACAGTATTTTAGAAATATGAACAGTATTTTAGAACAATGAACAGTGTTTTATTATTTAAATTTTTAGTCCTTCTTCAACAACTAATCAATTTAGCGACAGTCAAACTAAAATCAAATAAATTAGAAGCTATTTTTTTTAATATACATTGACAAATTCGTCCTGAAACGCCACTACTGTGACTAGATAAGCTGCACTGACTTAGCATGTGCTTAGTGTTAGACATTTTGATGCTGAAAACAGTATTTTGTATACTTTACTTTTGTTCAACAGTAAAAATTATAATACTTTTTTAGTCACGGGATCATAGATTGAAGGGCAGAAAATGCGCCTTTCCCAGTACCTACTGCGTCCAGAAATAAGTCATCAACATACATGATAGAATTATTTTTATAACGCGCTGCAAAAAAGGTATAATGATGTCGTAATGACATAAAATAAACAGTATAGCGCGTTGTGTTACAAAGTTGATGTAGAATGATCACTTATTAGCACGCATCTGTCCAATCTCTGACCAGTCATTTGAAGGACTCGTCCAGATCAACCCACCATCGTGCATCGGTTCAGCTCGTCGAAACGCTGACGAATATCGTCCGGCTCCTACCGAGTCTAAACCTCTCCTTCAGAAAAGTAACTTTTCCTCCCTGACGAGAGGGAGCAAAGTGCAACTTTTCTGTTCAAGGCCTTTCGAAGTGTTTTATTGCAAATGCAATTTTTTTAAATTGATAATTGTAAAACCACGCCATTTTGTATGCTGGTTGATTTAGAATAATAATGAAAATTAAATTTAGTTTTTTTTTTCAAGTTTCTTAATGCTCGGTGTGAAAAGTTGTATGAGCCACTCGGGAGCAAAATTATTTTCATCTTAGGCGTTAACACTTGATTCCCTCATTACGCTCAGGATTCTACTTTAGAATCCCATCATTACGCTCAGGATTCTACTTTGAATCCCCGCTACGGCAGATTCTATTGTAGATACTTCGCTACATTCTGGATTCAATGTACGCCCTCGCCGAAATACACCATTGCTCCCTTGTCACACTAATAACTATTTTTCTACTTATTCATTAGTTAGATAGGTTAAAGAGGCAACTACAGGCAACCTTCGGGCCGGCAGCTTTTTTCGCGCAAAGAATCTCAATCGCAGTTCAACGCGGAATGCTGCCTGCTGGCACCATGCCAAGAGGCCCACCTCTTTTTTTAATTTAAGTTTTAGTTTTAGTTATTTTAATCTAATAGGTACCAGTTTAGTCCTATGGATATTTTGTATTTTGACATGTTTTAAATATTGTAAATTAAGAGAACCTTTGTACTTGTACTATTCTGTGCCCCTGTACCACATTTTGCTAGATTGTGACACGAATAACTATTTTTTTATTTAATTAATTAATTAGATTATCAGAAAATACGTCAAAAGTGACAACGTGACGTTACACTGTGCTAAAAAGTGTCACACGCTGTGTACATCTTCATAATTTTGGGTTTAATTGATGAAGATAAAATAGGTGTCCAACATTATCTGATAACATAACTGACCGGCTGATTAGAATTTTTTAGGGCACTTATCGTGGATTGCATTACATTGCAAGGACGTGAAACGAACCAGTTTTAAGTGGTCAATCGTTCGCCGCAATGTAATCCAAGTTGCACGACTTGCCTGAACTAAGCTTATCGCCTACCCTAAAATACCAATTTTAAAGTCTTTATTTAAATGCCATAGCGGAGTACTACAGTATCGGTTCTCAGCATCCCAGGAATAATTGAAACAAGCCGTCACGCTTCACAGGGCCCGGATGAAAGTGGAAAATTCCCGGGACATGCACAAAGGTCGCTTTTTAATCATTGTTTACTGAAACCTGTTTGTTATTAAAGAATTTTTGAGGGCAATGCTTCGCATAGATTGAAAATATAACGTAGGGAAAACTTTCAAACAAATCTATTTTGCTTTGTCGCTTTAAGTATAATGTAAAGGTATGACGAATAGTCCTGCAGTAAAGACTTGAAAATGGATGAACAGGCTAACCTAAAATAGGCTTTTAGGGACAACCACCGATCAATTAACATACTTTATTTATGCCGTTAATTTGCGATTACTCATATATTTTATTTGATAAGTAATATTGAATTGTGACGTCACTTTTTCGCCAACTCTATCGACTATTTATTTACTTCGAAGCTATTAAAAATAATTTGGACACTTACAAATTTAATAAATTTAAAAAATAAGTGTATTTTAACGGATTATTATTGAATGTAATTATAATTTAATTTAATAATCTAATGTGAATGCTATAAATTAAACGGGTTAAAGATAATAATTATGAATAAAATTTAAATAAAAGTTTTTTCCAGTGAAATAATGCCAGTATTAAATAGTAACTTATAAAAATAATATATTTAAATATGTGTTACTATAATATTAATAGTTCATTGGCCAAAAAAAGTTTAATATCTGTTTTTATCCTTAATCTATATACCTATAGGTAGTCGAGGAAACCTTTCCAGAATTAATTTCGCTATGATTTCTTTGGCAGATGTATGGGATGTCAACATGACATTAGTTAGTACAAAGGTAACTTTAAACTCATTTTTTGTCTGTCCCTAACTGAATTCTCCTCTCATTCACTCAAAGGTTGTCTGGTAGATATCACTTAAAGAGATAAATTCGCCTTTGTACATTCTCAATGTTTGTCAATTTTGGTTTTGTTTACTTATTTCGTACAATAAAAAGTTTTCATACATACATGCAAAGGTTCCAACCTTGTAGGTGATTCAGCGACTGTACATCATACAGAAAACCTCGGTAAAAAAAAAACAGTTTTCAGGGTCAAAGGGCTTGACTGGCCTTGATGAGTCAGTCAGTACTTTAATGTGCATGCTTAATTTCTTATGCTCCCTTCCCAACTATATGAATTCAGTGCATTCCAAACATGATGAAAAAATTATCATATTTATTCAATAAAGCACAACCGAGAGAGAGACACACACTAGAGATAAAAGTAGTGAATATATTGTAGAAGAAGTAACAGCGACAAGGTAGTAAAGTGTAAAGATATCTTCGACCTCGACTGTACCAAATTTCAAGTCAATCCGACCACCGGAAGTGGCCCGAAATTAACTTGCTAATTTTGACCCAAACAAAAAACAACACAAACAGGGCAAACTAGATAAAAGCTTGCCACTAGGGACTCCCTTTTCTCTGACGCTGAATAAAAATCATCACACATCATCAGCCGGAAGACGTCCACTGCTGGACAAAGGCCTCCCCCCTAGAACGTCACAATGAACGACAACTCGCCACTTGCAAGTTCGTAGCAGTGCTACGGCGTAGCACGGCGTAGGCGTCTACACGGCGGCGTTCTTGTTTATTAGATACGCGTGTTCCTGCATGCTTAACGTATCAGCATCTTATTGAAAGACTTTATATGGCCTTATACTCGTATGTATATTCGTATTAGTTGGTAATACTTACTCAAAAATTAACAACAAAAAGTTGGAAAACCCTCGACTTTGTCACTTCAATGTTCAATATCTCAAAAACGGCTGAACCATGTCTAAGAACCATTACTAGAAAACCTGCTTTCAAATAAAAAAACATTCAAATCGGTCTACCCGTTTAAGAGCTACGGTGCCACAAACAGACAGACAGAGACACATAGCGGTTAAACTTATAACACCCCCATTTGCGTCGGGAGTTAAAAATAAAAAGTGACAACAAAAATTAGGGATTCTTCTTATCTTTAACCACTAAAGTACGACTAAGCTAAAGATAGTAATGACCTCAAAGATATACTCAAAGATAAGTTTACAGTTTACTGCCTTGTCGCTGTCACTTCATATGTATAACATGTCAGAAGGTATTCAGGAACAAAGGACTAAATGTAAAGTTCATCTTTGACCTCGACTCTCAAGAAGGTGAGTAGTATTCAACAGAAACTAATTAGCAGTTCAGTACAAGTTATGTCGAGATACATTAAGTAATGAAAAATTAAAACCACATAGGTACTCGCCACTGAAATTTACCAATCGCACAAAAATTGATATCTCAACACACGGTTTAATTTTGTAGTTTTATAACTCATGTCTCACTATTAGCTACGTCACATTATTACCAAACTTCAAAATATACACTAAGCCATTTTCAATTAATTTTAGTTGGCAATTATGTAGAACTAGTCATAGCAACCCAGCATGCGGAACCCGAAATTAATATCAAATTGAAAATCAACGCGGTTTAGACGTCAATTACATCAAATTCAAAATATCTGTATTTAATTTATTAATGAGTATCATCAAAAAATCTAGCATCGATTTGGAAAAAAAATTATATACAAAGTACTTTTTTTTTCAGAACAAATCTACATTACAATGTTTTAAACGTTCATGATTTTCACTCATAATTTATAATCGGTAATTATGATTCGTGTGTCAGCGTGATAAATCCCGATTGTGGTATTAATTACAAATCTACAACGTTATTTAACGACTTACGTCAGAACATACATTTTTAACACAGTAGATTCGATTTGAAGTAAGAGATCGCCATATATTAATTTATAATGTTGCCTATTTGACAATGGGTTATAATTTTGTATATTATGTTCGATCGGTAATTTTTTATGAATTTTGTTATAGAAACGTACAGGAACGATTTTGTGGTTTTAACTAGTCTGTAACTTTTAAACCGCTCAACGGATTAAGATGAAATTTGGTATGGATGGTACGGAGTCGCGAGCAACAGCAAATTTTAAATAAAGTCCTCACTGAAAATAAGTGCCACACCTTACCGTGGCATTATGCCACGCTGAGTTTTTCTTTTGTTCTGTGATTGTGTTTTTCAAAGAAATCGCAGCTATAGTTGGATAGTGTAACAAATAAAAAAAAAAATATTTCAGTAGAGCCGTAAAAAGAAACACTTGTAAAGTAGCGGATTTTCTGTCTTTATACTTTCTTTTATAATAAAACTTTATTCACTCGCCGCCAACTCTATATCTTCAACAAATATTGGTTCTAAGGTTCTCCAATCTTCACCAGCTTAGAATCTCCGAGCACTTTTGAAACTCAACCATCAAGTTATTCGCGATAGAGTGTAAACCTTGCTGCAACTAGTTACGGCACAGTTTCCTTTGAGCGGTAAATATGTCCTCGTTACATGAGTTGCCAGCGACAAAATATCGAATATTGCATTCAAAAATGGAATACGAAATTTCGAACGTTACTATAAACTACAATTAGTGCAGTGGAAACGGAATCCCTGAACACTCTTTAAGAAATTTGATCGTTTTAACCGACTGTAAAAAGTGAGTACCGGGGTGGCTTAGTGGTGTTTGTGACCTCTCAAGCAGAGGGTCGTGGGTTCGAGCCCAGGCTCGCAGCCCTGAATAGTTCGGAACTGTGCAAAATTACAATTTAAATTGGCGTCTTTACCTATAGTGCAGGGTGTGCGTTGCACACGGGCGCCAGCGGTGTTAGGGGCGCCGGCCGCGGCACTTTGTCACACTTTGTACCTATTACAATTTGACCGCGCGCTTCCTAGATGGTGGTTAAGTACTAATTGCACACAGGCGCCACATAGGCTTAAGACGCCGCTCCACAGAACATAAGAACACACCGCCTAAATATATGCTGACACCTTCGAGGAAATACGTTAAGATATAAATGGTCAGCTTTTGTTAAGATTGGTTTCTTGGAATCTTTTGTATTTTTTATTTCAATTCCAAATTTTGAAATGAAATTAAAAATACAAAAAGATTCCAAAAAACCAATCTTAATTTGATTGCTTAATAACGACATCTCTTGTCCGGGTGAGCGGTTAGTTCCAATGGGGTGCTGGTTTCTCGATGAGGGCTACAGCATAGATGTCGCTATTGTCGCTGCTTAAGTGACTAAATAAGAAAACAAACAAGCTGAGATATGTGGTGCATAGGAGAAATTCGTGTCTGTATCACTGTCCAGTGGTGGTGTAGTGGTATAGCACGTGGCACGGAATTCCGAGGACCTGGGTTCGATTTCCAGCGCTGGTCTTTTATTTCTGGTTTTTCTATGCATCTATATTTCTAACTAGCGTTTACTCGTGTCGTGTTATTCCTGATGTCCACCTATCTACATAACAAACTTCATGATTCTAAGCCCAGCAGTTATTAGTTCGAGATTTTATCCCTATCCCGTGAGAACATCGGGATAAAAAGTAGCCTATGTGTTATTGCAGACCTCCAGCAACCTACATACCAAATTTCATGACCCTAAGCCCAACGATTGTTATTTACATATTTTATCCCTATCCCGTGAGAATATCGTAATAAAAAGTATCCTTTGTTTTAATCCAGGTTATAAACAAACTTTTTGCCAAATTTTATTCAAATCCGACCAGCCGTTTCAGCGTGAAGAAGTAACAAACATACACACTCACAAACTCACTCACTCACTCACAAACTTCACATTTAAAATATTAGTAGAATTACATTTTTTTGCCAAGTAGGTATATTTTATACGTTAGGCTGCTATTTACTATTTTACTAATCATTCTAAATCGAAAATACAAACTGAAACATAGATGCACAGAAAAACCAGAAAAAGAGACCAGCGCTGGGAATCGAACCCAGGTCTGGGTTTTCAGTTTGTATTTTTCGTTATGGATTATACGGGATGACCGTAAAGGTAACAAAATTTGGAGTTGAAATAAAATATTCCAAAAATCAATTTTAATAATTCTAAAGCAAACTTAGCCGTAATAATTTTCCTTGTAGATAATATATTTACTACCATCGGGTTTTTTTTTCTCCAATAGAAATAGTTTCTATATATATATACATTACAGCTTGTGTGCAAAATTACAGCTTTCTAGCACTGATAGTCTCTGAGCAAAACCTCGGACGGAAGAACAGACAGACAGACATAGCGAAACTATAGGGGTTCCGTTCTTGCCTTTTTGGCTATGGAACCCGAAAAATTTAGATTACCGCGGAAATATACAACGTCAAAAGACTAAGCTTAGCTTACGGAAACGCGTGCTAAGTGATTACAAAAAAATGAAAATCTGTTTTGTAGAGTTTGCAATTATGTAAATGGATGAGACAGAGAGGTGTGAAATGAAGACGATGGCTTTATTCAAGGCGGCAAAACGAGATCATAATTATATTTGTGTTCAAATTGCATCACTAAAGCCCAGTTTACACCTGCGAGAAATCGTGCAAGTAGTACATTGCTGCGTTTGATTGACTATACTTCAAACGTAACGTAATGTACAACTGTCACCAATATTCGTCACTACTTTTAAAATAGCTCCTACAATCGCCATCAGATATTTCGGAACGGCCCAGGTGGTCGAAAATATCGGCACGTACACATAGTTACTAAAGTGTTATATCGAAAATACAAACTGAGACATGTATGCACAGAAAAACCAGAAAAAGAGACCAGCACTGGGAATCGAACCCAGGTCCTCAGCAATCCGTGCTGCGTGCTATAACTCCTACTCCACCGCTGGACAGGAATCTAGACAGTTTGTTCCTATGCACACATATTTCAGGTTGCTTATTTCTACGCTACTTAAGCAGCAGCACTGGCGACATCTATGTTTCGTCGACAGACGTCACATTCTTCGGAACTAACCGCTCACCCAGACAAGAGATGTTGCTACTAAGTAACAAAATTTGGAGTTGAAATAAAAAAATACAAAGACTCCAAAAAAAAACAATCATAAAGTGTTATAGTTCATGTTTCGATATTTTTGATCACCCTGGCCGCTCTGAAATATGTTACGGCGACTGTACCTCAAAACTGTTTTTTTTTCTGAGCTTAAAAGCTTAAAATAGGCAATGAAAGCCATCTTAGAGATAATTAGGAGTCGAAGTGGTTGCCATGGCCGAAACCAGTCAGATCATCATCATCAGGATTATGCTACTCTGGTTTTTTAATGACAATAATTTGCTGCAAGTAGGTATGTATAACTCGGCAAAATCATCATCAGTGGCGAGTGTCTGAACCACCCCGGTTTGCCATAGTACATTATCCCTAGGATTCATTTTGTTGACGTATTGATTTGAGATAAGAGTTTTTTTTTCATACTAGTAACTATATGGCCATACTAGTAGCCAAACGCAAACCCCTTGGCTTA
Source organism: Choristoneura fumiferana (assembly GCF_025370935.1). NCBI lineage: Eukaryota > Metazoa > Arthropoda > Insecta > Lepidoptera > Tortricidae > Choristoneura > Choristoneura fumiferana. The sequence goes on from NC_133484.1 coordinate 4,419,083, forward strand.
TCGGTGACACTCGGTAATTTGGCAATGCGTTATGGTGAAATTGTAAATGCAATCAATTATATCGCTGCAACCTGATTGCAAGGATCGAAACTGACAACTGCCATCGATTTTATAGCTTGCATTTCATTGTAGTGAGATAATAATAATAATAATAATAATAATAATAATGATGCGCCTAAGAAACGGTAGATATCTACCCCAGGCGGGTACCGAAGCTAACCGCGACGGAGAATCCCGCCCTGAGCTTGTTAGCTCAGGCAGTCCCACGTATTCTGGGGGGGACACCGTATCGCAAAATTCTGCCCAGTTGAGAACTGTTGCAGATTATGAATCAGTACCAGACCAGACAGATGACAGACTGACCGACTGTGACGATATCAGTACAAACTCAACAGTAGAGCCATACAGTCCATCAACAGCATCTTATATACCATCCACCAATATCCTCCGTGGGCTCTCGCAGAGCACCCACGCCCGTCTTAGATGTTGCGCAGGAGGCGAATGCCTTTTTGCCTGCGTCCACTAAGGCTGGGAAACCTAGGGTGCGCATGAGTTGGACCAAAGATGTTAACCTATTCATCATGCGCACCTACTACAATATCACTAAATTAGAGACCGACATGACCACTTATAGAAAACAGTTGCATGAACTTTTCCAACGACAATATCCCACTGTTAAAGTCAGTGAACAACGTGTATCCGATCAAAGACGGGCCATTATTAGAAATAAATATCTAAGTGACCAAGAATTAACCCAATTGAAAGACGAAGTACAAAAAGAGTTAAATAATGTAGATCTTATTAATTATTCAAACGTTACTGCTCTCATACCATCGCACGATCATACCGAAAATGATGCACAACAACACACACAAGACACACATACACTATACACACAATCACACATTTCCAACTCGTCCACTCAGACTGAGACTATAACATTAACTTTAGAAAATGATATAGAAGCGTTACTTAACCCCGACACAATAACTGAACCAAACACTCAAGTAATTCTTGATAAATTTCACTCTGCAATAGCCAAATACTCAGGAATTAACCCATGTAGTAGACCGAAATTACCAAAGTTAAAATACAGTAACAAACTCTCACAGTTAGTGCATCTATTTAACTGCGACATACTGAATAGATTTCTTTCAGACGACACACAACTAATAGATATTCATACCCTTATTTACTGCACCGCTGTAGTCATCTCCGAAGAGCTAAACTACAAGATAACAGAACACACACCACACAGTAAGAAAAACAACATAAACAAACCTCCATGGCAAGCTAGACTAGAAAGAGATATTGAACAACTCAGGGCAGATTGTGGTAGACTCACCCAATATATAAATAATAATAGGTCTCGTAAAGTAGTGAAAAGAGTAGAAGAGATATTTAGGAGCAGGATTACACACACTAGACATGAAGCAGACAACAGAAAACCAGAAGAATACTTAGATACATTAAAACAGAAACTGGCCCTAAAGGTACATAGACTTAGAAGGTATATGAAAGCACAAAACGAAAGAATGACAATATTTTATTTGCAACAAATGAAAAAGGATTTTACAGGAACCTACACAATCACACGCAACACACAGAGATTCACACAGACACATCCATACCAACACAGACACAACTAGAGACGTTTTGGGGTAGCATATGGGAAGAAAATAAACAACATAATGACCAAGCAGACTGGATAGAAATAGAAAGAAAGAAATGGGATACAATAGAAGAGATGACATTTGAGGAGATCACAGAAACTGACATAACAAATATAACAGTGAAACTACACAATTGGAAATCACCTGGGATAGATAAAATACATAACTACTGGTATAAAAAATTAACATCAATACACAAAAACATAGCAAAAAACTTAACAGAAATAATATTAGGCAAACAAAATATACCAGAATTTATAGCCATCGGTATAACATATATGCTGCCCAAAACAACTCATTCCTCACATCCATCACAATACAGACCAATCACATGCTTACCCACCATATATAAAATATTAACATCAGCAATAACTAGAAAAATCAATAGTCACATAGAACACAACAAAATCATATCAGAGGAACAAAAAGGATGCAGGCGAGGCCATATGGGATGCAAGGAGCAGCTGATTATTGACTCCACCATCCACAAACACGCGACTAGTAAAAATAGAAACCTACACTGTACATATATTGATTACAAAAAAGCTTTTGATAGCGTACCCCATTCCTGGCTGCTACAAATATTAGAAATATATAAAATAGACCCAAAAATAACTCACTTTCTACGTAATATAATGAATCAATGGAAAACTACTCTTCAATTAAATGCTGGTAATAACACAATAACAACGCGCACCATCTCCATTAAGAAAGGTATCTATCAAGGCGATTCCTTGAGTCCCATGTGGTTTTGTCTCGCCCTCAACCCCTTATCACATCTACTGAACAACAGCCGAGTTGGATACAACTTCAGGAACACTCCAACAGATACACGTATATCACACCTCATTTATATGGACGACATAAAATTATACGCCAAGACAGACAAAGACATGAAGAAGTTAATAGAAATCACAGCAACATTCAGCAACGACATCAACATGGAATTTGGCATAGAGAAATGTAAAACACTACACATAGTAAAAGGAAAGATCCAACCAGGTAACTATACAATAGACGACAATAACACTATAACAGCAATGGAAACAAATGACCTATACAAATATCTCGGATACAAACAGTTAAAGGGCTTGGACCATACTATAACTAAACACACATTAAGTACTGAGTACAAAAACCGCCTAAATAAAATATGCAAATCGCAATTATCTGGCAAAAATTTAATTAAAGCCATAAACACTTACGCCATCCCCATCCTGACATACTCATTTGGAGTTATAAAATGGTCCAAGACCGATATAGAAGCCATAGAAAGAACTACACGCACAACACTAACAAAACATAACCATTTACACCCTAAATCTGCAATAGAAAGACTGACTATCAAGAGACAGGAAGGAGGTAGGGGCATGATAAATATTCATTATCTCTGGAAAAAACAAATACACAGCTTACAAACATTCTTTCACACCAAATCACGTACAAGCAATATACACAACACAATCGTCCAAAATGACCACAACTACACTCCGCTAAACCTACACGAACCACCTGACACGCAAATATTAACGGAATGACCCACAAGCACAACTGATAAATAACTGGAAGAAAAAGGTACTTCATGGACGACATCCTCGTGACTTAGAACAAACACACATAGACACACCTGCATCAAACACATGGCTAAAAATAGGCAGCTTGTTCCCAGAAACTGAAGGTTTCATTATTGCAATTCAGGACCAAATCGTAAATACTAAAAACTACCGAAATATATAATAAAAGATCCAACACTCACAAACGACAAATGCCGCAGATGTCATAACCAACCGGAAACCATACAACACATAACCGGAGCATGCACAACGCTAACACAAACAGACTACACACACAGACACAATCAAATCGCAAACATCATCCATCAAAACCTGGCACACAAACATAAACTTATACAAGACACACACACCCCATACTACAAATACACACCACCGCAGGTAGTACTTGAGAATACAACACACAAATTATACTACGACCGCGCTATACTCACAGATCGTACTATCCACTATAATAGACCTGACATCACATTAATAGATAAAATAAACAAAACTACATACCTCATAGACATCTCAATCCCTAACACACACAATTTACAAAGACCATCACGGAAAAATAACAAAATATGCAGACCTAAAAGACGAAGTTGCTAGACTATGGAGACAGGAGAAAGTGTACGTAGTTCCAATAGTCCTATCTACAACAGGCGTCATCCCAACCACCTACACCATAGCTTAAAATTATTAGGCATAAAATCACACGTTTACACAATTTTACAAAAAGCCGCAATACTTAATACATGCAGAATAGTGAGAAAGTTCATGCAACTAGACCCTGAAAATAGCCCTCAGCAATCTTCTTAAAAAAATATTTATTCTACAACTCTTGCTACATTTACTTGGTGAATAACCCGTAAATGTAGTTAATACCAGCCTAGAGCTGAGAAAAAAAATCCTTCGAAAATAATTAATAATAATAATAATGTCACCAATCCCACATGACGAGAACTCGTGAAGGC
>NC_133484.1:4423385-4482247 GCF_025370935.1 Choristoneura fumiferana
TGAACTTTCGTTCTTTAGTTCGTATGTCACAAGTTCAAATCCCACCAGGCGATAATAATTGAGTTTGTGTTTTTGTAAATTTACTGCTAGATTTGGAAATTACTAAAGTTGAACACTAATTCGCAACATGGTTTCTTCGTAAATAAAGAATTTCACTATCATCAGGCATCCCAGCCTATAGATACACGTCCACTGCTGGTCACAAGCTCTCTCAGAATGAGAGGGCTGGGCCGTAGTTCCCACGCGGGCCCAGTGCGGATTGGGAACTTCACACACCCAAAGAATTTATTGTTGGAATATTTGAAAGACAAGAACGATAGTAATGCAAATAATAATATTTCTCCTTCTCTTACGACAAGTACGAGAGAACAGAAAATGTCGTTACGAGGCGCTTCGCATGCAGGGACATAATTTAGTTACTACGGCAGCGAAATATCAAATTTCTAACATGAATATAAAATATTTTTAAGGTCAGCGCCAGCGCCATCTAGTGACATTTTACTAAACTAACTAAGTTAGTAAAATAAGTAAATACCGCTAATACACTTCAAACACATAGATGGCGCCGTTTCACGTGTCAGACGATTATGTTTTGGAATTGTCCATCGACTTTTGCTGGCCATAGTACAATACGACTTTTTCAAATATATATATTTCAGAGTAATTTTCTCGGCCTGCTGAAACGACAATTGGACCAATCATAACTAATCGTCACCTGCATTTGAAATTAAATTGACCAATGAGAGTGCGTCATTTATGACTTTTATGAGAGTTTGTTTTTTTCTAAACGCATAATATACACAAAATCTACCTTCTAACCCTCTAAGCCATCCAACTAACTCGTTCATCTATTGCTTACTTTCCAGCCTCTACAACAATGTACTATTCTTTTGTCAAAAAAGATTAAGATATATAGCTAGTTAAAGTTTCTCGTAGAATCATGCTGTGCGATACATTTTAGCACAGCGTGACGTTAGGGCCCTATTTCCGAACTTTGACGCGCTCCATATTTGTAACTTTTTGTTTGATTGACAAACATATGTCCAACTTCCTGATAATTTAACTGACAGACTAAACAAAATACCTAACATTTTTTTTACCAGGAAACTATCAAATTCTGACTTACTGAGAGATGCTGCGGGTAGAGGCTAGTAAAGAAATAAATTAAGAAAACCCAACTTCGATTGAGGAAAAGCTGAGACGCAAATAAGCCGACGACAGGAAATTAAACAAGTTTCCATGCGCTAGTTCTGTTAGTTAAGGTTTTTCTTTGCATCTTTGTGACCCTCTAAGTGTTTGCTCAAGAGGTCGGACAAATGAGTTTACTTAGAGGAAAATATAATCGCCAGTTTGGATCCAAATGTTCTTTATTTCATAATCAAGATAAAGTATTTTAATTTACATGCTGAGTTTACCTTTAACTCAACCAGAGCTCATCTTCAGAGCAACACAACCTGAAGCAGGTTCCACACCATTATCCAAGCTATTGCTTATTTCACATTCCATTTAATTAAAAAAAATCATCCTGCCGATGTATTACCAACCGACAAAACTCTCTGTCCACCTGGTTGGGTGGTTAGTATTTTTTTTTCTTAACTGACAAATTGGTTGGTCGGTTGATGTATTTATTTCTCAACCAACAACCTGGTTAGTCAGTTCATATTTTTTTTTCTTGATAGTCAGCTTGGTTGGTCGGTTAGTATACTGATGTATTACCAACCGACAAACCACTCTGTCCACCTGGTTGGTCGGTTAGTGTTTTTTCTTTAGTCCTTTTTGCTTAGGACGGCAGAAGTGTATTTTGCTTTAAAATGTACAGTCAGCACAGCATAGTTCAGAAACATTAATTTTTTTAAATTATACTCAGTACATTATGAAATAAAAAGTAATTCTATAAGTTCAGAAATACATGTTTTAATTCAGTACATTATGAAATAAAAAGTAACTCTATAAAATAAATAAATATACTCGAAATACCAGGAGACCATACATTAACAGGAGGTTCTGGTTATGAAAATGGAAAAAAATATCAAGGTTCTCCTACTAATGGTTTGTCACTTGCTTATTACCAACTGACAAACCATTAGTTAATCCGTAGATAGTTGTTCGTTAGTAATAAAAAAGTTATATTACTAACCAACAAACGGGCAGGTTTTCAGTTAAGAAAAAAAAATACTAACCACCCAACCAGGTGAACAGAGTGGTTTGTCGGTTGGTAATACATCAAGATTGTGGCAGACATTTAATAATTGTTCGAAGATATACCTGCTCATACATATTAAATTTAAATTTGTAGGTTTACTCCGAAGTGACGGAATTAAATAATAATATTATGACTTTGCGAGTTCCATGCATAAATTTAACGGTGTTCCACATATGGAAATTAGCTCGACGACTCCCTTTGACTGATGATTTGAAAGGTTGTAGAGTGCTACATCCATTTTATCCCAGTAGCACGAATAAAGTCGTCATTTTTAGGGTTCCGTACCGTAAAAACGGGACCCTATTACTAAGACTCCGCGGTCCGTCATCTGTCCGTCCGTATGTCACCAGGCTGCGTCTCATGAATCGCGATAGCCAGACAGATCAAATGGTCTATTGAAATGGGTGGCTCCCATACAACAAACATAATATTTTTGCCGTTTGAAATATTCATAGAATATTTAGTCGTATATTCACTTTCAAAATAAATAATTAAATTAAACATATAAAACTCAAAGGTTCGTTTGACAACTTTGACATTTGCACGTTTGTCGTTGGCCAATAATGACTAAATGAGTTAATCGCAAGAAAACTGTTGGTTACGTCAAACAGACCTCTCGTAACTAACCATATAGCGATATTCCGTCTGTCGGGAACCCTAATTGAAACAGCATTGCAGGCATAAACATACCGAAATTCGGTCACCTATTTGTCGCCCTGTTGTGTGTATGGAAACAGTCTTTTTTTTTTTTATTCGACTGGATGGCAAACGAGCAAGTGGATCTCCTGATGGTAAGAGATCACCACCGCCCATAAACATCTGCAACACCAGGGGTATTGCAGATGCGTTGCCAACCTAGAGGCTTATGATGGGATACCTCAAGTGCCAGTAATTTCACGGCTGTCTTACTCTCCACACCGAAACACAACAGTGCAAGCACTGCTGCTTCACGGCAGGATTAGCGAGCAAGATGGTGTAGCAATCCGGGCGGACCTTGCACAAGGTCCTACCACCTGCAAGGTGTCTATGGTTCAAACGACTAAATAAACGAACCATTAAGCCGGGTGCAATGACGTGCACCAACAGTGCCCTATAACAGAACTTCACAAATCATTTTGAGCCAAAGTTCGTGTTATCGGAACCGTTTAATTAAACGCTTCGTACCCGAGGGTTTTCCATTACCCGTACACGGAAACTTCGTATTTAAGTCCTTTTACGCCGAGCTCGGGCCGTTCATTTAACTTTCCCGGGCATATTTTGCCGTGCTAAAGGCATGAGTTTCTAATGTATAATGCACACACACATGCGTCATTTTAGAACATGTGCACAGTGGCGTTTTTCCCGGCAATTTTTTGACGGAGCGGATTTTTCCGCGATTAGTCGCCGTCGCTGTGCCGCCGTGGTGACGACGCGTGCACGCAGCGGGCTCATCACATCTCGTACGGTCAGGTTTCCTAGTATAGAGATACCGTAATACAGTGGTAATGAATGTTGTCTACAGATGGAACCGCACCAAACTGTTAAAAAGACAACGTTCCGTTGACGTCATTCACCGCTGCTTTATGGTTGATATACTATACATAGGACGGCACTGCCATCCTGGGAAACGCAAGCTTAGGTCCTTTGCCTACCGCGTTTTACTTTCCATAGAGCTGTTATACAGTTCTCGTGTGTACCTATCGTGTTTGTATCAAAAACGCAGTGTGCAAAGGCCCTAAGCCGCATACAGGCGTTTAAAGTGTACCTTTTTTTTTTTTAAAGTTTGGAAAAATATGGTTTATCCTATTCAGAATCAAGAGCACAATCGATTCCGATAGTTTAAAAAATGCCCCCCAAAAAATTACAGTTTTGCGACGTTTTTTTTTTCATACACTCAGTATGGGCGTGACAAAACTGACCCATAAAATTTTGTATGAAAAAAAAGAGTCATTTTTTAAACGATCGGAATCGATTGTGCTCTTGATTCTGAGCAGGAAAAATCATATTTTTTCCAAAATTTCAAAAAAGAAAGGGTAAGAACATTTTTTTTTAAAACGCCCATACGCGTACTCTCGTGCTAGTGTGCACGGAGCCTTCCTTGCAAAGCTGGAATGATTCTGTTTGTATTGTTATATTAAAAGGTTTAACTTCTGTTTTGCGTGTTCTGGGGGGACTGGTAACGGATAATGTCTTTTTCTAATTCTGGGGTACATTGTCATGTAATACTGGCGTATAAGTAATAATAAAGTTATTCAATTATATTGTGGTTATTTCTCGGAATAATAAAGTTACAGGAACACTTAGGTAGGTTTCGTCTGGTGGGTTATATTTTTTCGAACCGGGGCAAAACCTTGACGGTGGCGCCCCCTCCCTTCAGTGTTTGAGAAAAACTGTTAAAACTGCCAATGAGTAGCATTTTTCTTCTTTTCTTCTTCATTTCTTGTCTCAAGGATTTGGCGTAAACATGTAACTGCCGCCCGGGGCAAGTGCCCCCCCTTAGACCCGCTGCTGGTAAGCAATGCGGTTCATTTTAGAATACCAGCCAAAACTGCACCAGGAAAAGTATATGTAAAGTCGCCGTTATAGTTATTGTAGCTGTCTAGACGATTAAAGATAAATACTTATAATTAATCGTGTAGACAAAAAGATCACCTAATAGTCAAACCCGTAGGTGCACATTTAGATGTTTTTGACTACCGTAAGGTACTTTGAACCAATGAAGGGTAATTCTGGTTCATATGAAAACCATAATAGAAGGGTCTAATTAAAGACACTAACGCGTGAGCGGTCAGCTAAAACTAACCATATGGCAATGTGTCATAATTTCATAAAACCTGGAACGAGTTATGCCAATGGCCATCGGTTATTATGCCTTTAGGGTATCTAAGAGTTTTTGATACGAGTGTAGTGCACCATATTTAGACAAGCATTTGGCAATTGGGAATCTAGGGTATGGTTCCAATTAGGTCCCATATGCACCAAATCAGGATCTGATGATTGGATCCTAAGAAAATCGAGGGAACTCTTCAGTTATTGTAGGGACACCTATGGTAATTTGGATATATTTAGTAGTAACTCGTGCATTTGCTTTTGAAAATCATAATTTGGTGAATAACTGTTAATGAAGACCACAGTTAGAGTATTGTATTGTCCATTAGCCATTACAGTCTGGCTTACGATTGGCTCATTTACTTATTTAACCAATCACAAACGTGATGCAAATGTCATTGTCAAACGAACCTTACGATAGCGCCAAATAGCATGTCATGGAAACTCTCATTGTAAGAGTAAAGGGGAGAGGTTGGGCGAGTGAACTCGCGGTGTCGTGGCGTCCGCGGTATGAATATTATATCGCGCTGCGGACCGGTCCTTGCTGAATATTTCACAGACAATACTCTGCATCTGCCGCATAGAGTTAATCACAGGCTGCTTAAAAAAACCGGCCAGGAGCGTGTCGGACACGCCAAAATAGGGTTCCGTAGCCATTACGAAAAAATTAAGTAATATTTTTCTAAGGATTTCGTATTTTATACGGAATTCTCCAATTTTAGGTATATTTTATACCTTAGGCTGCTATTTACTCTTAAACTATTAATAATTCTCAAGCAAACTTAGCCGTTATAGTTTTTCTTGAAAGTTTGATATACTTACTATCATCCTGAATTTTTTCAAATTTTTCCACCCACCGGCTTAGATTTTGGAGGGGGGGAAGCTCGATTTTCATGAAAATTTGCACTTTAAAGTTGAATATTTCACAAACAAATCTATGAATCGAAAAATCGCCTTAGCAAACCATAATAGTTTTAAAAGACCTATCCAACGATACGCCACACTAAAGGGTTGGATGAGAAAAAAAAACGCCGTCCGTTTTTGCCATTTTGGCTCCGGAACCCTAAATATGAAAGTTAAAACGCTGGGTGAAAAGTCGACTTCCCGAAAAAAAGGTACGGTGTTCAATACCACAGCTACGCTCCTACTCTCTATTGCCAATGACAACCAAAATCATCTATCAGCTGGTAGAAAGTCTGTCACATGTCATAAACATCGTCCACCCAGGGTTAGATGCATTTCTTTTGCCCTGTTGAGTTTCTTGCTAGGTTCCTCTCAGCAAAGGTTTTCCCAACCGGTGATAGATTTTTGGGATCGTATTTTTTTTTAATTTATGGGCGAAATACATGTAGGTCACAGCTCATTACAGTACAGCCATCCGGCAACCGACCAGCACCGCCTCGCCTCGAGCGGTTAGTATACTTCATATGGATTTGTATGGGTATGTGCGAGGTATTGCCGTCGCTTTATGTTTTTGTAATAATCATGTATGTTAGGAAGAACATATGTGATGTTCCCACTAACGTCGATAAACCAAAGGCTACTAGAAACACAGGGAAGCTTAAAGTTCCAGCTCAGACTGGCTAAAACCAAAAAGTAGTTTCTGGGAAATTTCATACGTTTTTATAATAAAATTCCAAAGAATTTACCAATGCAACGGATACAAAATTAGTACGCTTTAGATATTAAGACATATATCTAAAGCGTATTATAAAGTTAATGATTATATCATGGACAGGGATATTTGGTAATAACCGATCCGCATTGGCGATCCCTTACTTCAAATAGCAAACCTACTGTGTTAAAATAAAGTTGTGTTAAATACTTGTTATGTATAGATATCATTTAATAATATTGTAAATCTGTTTCTAAAAAAATATACCTCGTTGAGTTTCTTGCCGGATTCTTCTCAACAGAGGTTTTTCCGAACCGGCGGTAGATTTTTTATGACATTCATAAGTGCTTGTTATAGCCTAAATTGAATAAAGATATTTTGACTTTTGACTTTGTATGCGCTTACTACATGACTCCTTAGCGTCACCGGATCGCCTCACTCGCAGAGCACGGCGAGTGGACCACTCGGTGATAGCCCGCTGCTGCTCGCCGCCATCTTGACGGTGTGTTCCCACTAGTTCTATTACAAAATAAAAAATACTAAATATTTTATTGGTCTCAATTTTTTTACATTTTATAAAGGTAGGGACCTCCCATTAAGCATAAGAATGCTTGTGTCAGGAGAGCCCGCTCTTCCACAACAATACATGTGCATGACCAAATTACATGTGCATATTAATTAAATTATCGTTTAATTATACTTAATATGTATAACTAACATAAAATTACAACTATTAAAATACATTCATTAAATTGTGCGTTGCGTGTGTGTGTGTAAAACTAGTTCTATTGACAGTACTATTTTAGAACTCTATTCTAATACTGTCAACAGAACTATTGGGAACACAACATCGTGACTACTGCGACGTTCGGCCGTTTATGCCGCAAAAACCGTATATTTCGGCACTCTTAAACTTCGATCAACAATTACGAAGCTCTCGAAGGAATCAAAATTTGTAGGGTACTTTCCGTTGACTCCTCCTAAACGGTTGGACCGATTTAGATACAAATTTGTGTTTAAGTTTCAATAGGTTCCTGGATGGTTTGAAAACATAATTGGATCCGGTGGATCGCGCTGCTATTGTTTTAGTTTTGTTAAATATATTAATATAACATTAATGTCTCGCTCATCGTGTTAGATAGGTAAGTCACTAATGTGATCACTGTATCGTTTCTGCACCGATACCAGCAAAGATAATAATCTTAGCCGTTACGATTCAGCATCATATTTTCTCCAGCGACCTGATCCTTTTATCGGGGTCAAAGTCCAAAAAAGAAGAGAACATTCTTATTCGCATTTCCACAATATATCCCGCGGCGATGTCGCAGCTTCCCGCAAATCCGCAGATCCTATCAGAACTATGTCCTTGAATCGTGAGGGGTCACGATGTAATCTAACTCGATGAGGCGAGTCTCGCTCGTTAGGTGACCCAATTCGGAAGGTCGCATCCTCCACCGGTGTTGCCATATCCTCAACCAAGAAATCTGTATTACAAAGTCTGAAAATGTGTGTAAATCTGTATGAGATCAGTAGCATAAGATTTTGTTTGGTTTAATTGATTTTGTGTAATCGTAGTAATGTCAATGGTAATAGTGTATCGAAAAATCGTAGTGATTCTTAGATCTGTTCAGAAAAAGCAATTTTATTTTATTTGTAGGTACATATTTTATTCATTTTGCAAATATATATTTTTTTTGTCCACCTTCAATTTGTAACTTGATTTTTCATGAAGAGATTGCTTTGTTAGCAACAGCCCCTCCATAGTTTCGGTGCTTAATTTATTACGCTGTTTGGTTTTTATTAAATTTACATATGAATGCTCAAAATTGTTAAAATCTGTATAAAAGTATAGTAAAATCTGTAACGATACAGATAAATCAGTATAAATGGCAACCAGATGGCCTAGTGGTTAGAAAACCTGACTACGAAGCTTGAGGTCCCGGGTTCGATTCCCGTGTCGGGGCAGATATTTGTATGAAAAATACAAATGTTTGTTCTCGGGTCTTGGGTGTTTAGTATGTATTTAAGTATGTATCTATCTATATAATTATATTTATCCGTTGCTTCGTACCCATAACACAAGCTTTGCTAAGCTTACTTTGGGACTAGGTCAATTGGTGTGAGTTGTCACGTGACATTTATTTATTATTATTAAAAAATGGCAACACTGTCCTCCACTTCCTTGCTGGGTGAGGCAGTGCTATTCAATTATGTTGCTTGTCCGATAAGGAAGTGCGTGGGTTACAATATTGGTTGGAGTAAATGTATCAGTTGATATAGTTAGGAGTTTTTTGCGGGTGTACCGCCGTTTCGGCAAAATATTTTTCGCCAAATTTCACTTCCCAAAAAACTTATCGCAGTAGTTTCATTTCCCAAATAAATGTTTAGCATATTTACATTTCGCATTTTATTCATTTGGTCAAATTATCATTTGGCATAATTTTACTTTGTCAAATTTTATTACGACAAACGTTTATTAAGTAAACGTTTTCTTTTGGCTAATATTGTAGGTATTCCAAAAAAATGTTTGTTCAAAATGACATTTCGCACAAACCAACCACAGAAACCAACTGCTACCAGAAAAGTAGGTTAGATTAGGTTGGACCTGCGTCTTCCACAGAAACGAACTGCTATCAGAAAAGTAGATGAGGTTAGACTGCGTCCCCCACAGAAACGAACTGCTACCAGAAAAGTAGGTTAGGTTAGGTTAAAACTGCGTCCCCCGCAAAAACGAACTACTATCAGAAAAGTAGGTTAGGTTAGGTTAGAACTGCGCCCCCCACAGAAACGAACTGCTCCCAGAAAAGTAGGTTATTATGTCATGCGATATTTTGGGAAGAGTACCTACGTTATGCCAAACGATACATTTGACTAAATAATACTTGGTAATATGAAACATGACCAAGTAATTATTTGGGAAACGATAATTTGCAAAAAAAAAATAACTGTAACACTGCGATAAGTTTTTTTGGCAAATGATAATTTGAGTAAAATATTTTGGGATGTGATACTTTAGGAAAAGTTTTTTGCCCATACATTAGTAATCCGCCTTTTTATGCCCAATTTGAGCTTAATCTGACAATAAGTACCTATGTTAGTGGTCGCTCTGGGTTTTGACGCTTTGTACCAGATTCGAAAAAAGATTCGTTTCTTGTCAGCATTACATATTTACCATTTTCGGCTCAGGCTCGTTCTGTCTGCTTCTCAAAATGGCCTTCTTCCAACAAACGTCTCTTTCCTATAATGCCTGCTATTTTGTTTCCTATGATGGCTCTTTCCTAGCTTTGGGTTTATAACTACCAAGTTGCATTTTACCTCTTATACGTTTATAGGCCTGGTTGATGATTGTGCGAATCTGGCATTCTGCGAATCTGCCATTCTGCGAATATGAAATCGGGCATCGTGCGAATCTGGCATTCTGCGAATCTGGTATACTGCGAATCTGAAAATCTGGAATTATGCGAATCTGGCGTTTTGCGAATGTGGCGTTCTTCGAATCTGGTACAAAGCGTCAAAACCAAAAAATCCTTTGAATTGTTATACAAAATGACAGATATTCAATGTGGGTCCCAAATTAACGATCGTGACCGTACGTAGGTACGAGCTATTTGGCGATTTTTCATTTTTTTCTCATTCACACTTGGATAACCCTGTTCAGGTGACTCCAGTGACTAATGAGAAGTAGAGTAAGCATGGCAAGATGGTGTCATTATCATCGTGGCTATATACATCTTTACCACTGCGGGACCCCTCTGAGCATGAGACAGCTTGGCCTGTGGTTTCCACGTGGTCCACTGCGGATTAGAAACTCCAAGCACACCATTGGATTGCTTGGCAAGTGTGTGGGAAAGTTTCTTAACGATCTATTTTCTGTATCCCTTACTATTGTGGTATAGTTACAATAAAGAGTCATTGTATTGTATTGTACTCGTATTGCATTGAATTCTGAAAAACTCAGAGGCGAGAGCCCGGTATTTAAACCCACGATTCTGCTTGAGAGACCAACAGTTCAAACCACTAAACTACCACGGACCGACGGCATAAAGTACGACGTCATACAGAGGTGAATAAATTTAATGACAAATTTGAGTGCCGAATCTCTTGCAAAAAAAAAGAAAAATTTGCTCCCAAAGCATAAATTTGGAACCATATTTGATTTCACTTCGTCCCGTCTATCTCTTCTAATCAATTCCACCTCAGCATCCGACTCGAGAAGACTAATGAAAATATAATAGGGACTCCTTAAGCCGGGAGTCTGGATGACTTCATTTCCAAGACAATGGACATCTCGGTCTGTGTATAATGAGTAAATTAGTCGGCATTGTGCAGCTGCGAATTAGCTCCCGGGCTTTTTAATTACACGTCCGCGCACCTTTGTGAAGGACGTAAGTACGGTTGCGTCGTTTTAAGGATGAGAAAGCTTGTGTTGTAAGATTTGTTACTTCTCTTTACGCGTGGAGTATTTACGTGGCAATGTTTGACGCATAGATGTATTGTTGAAATAGAAAAGATGTCTTTCGCAAAATGGTTTGCGACAAATGGGATGATCGCTTTGTTATATAGGAACCCACACGTGTGGACACACTGATGTCCTCTCATCTTGTTGCGACGTCATTGAAGACGGGCGCAGCGGCTGTAACGGCTGAAACAGCAAAATGCTGTTTTGCAAATTTGGCGGACATACATTTTGGTGGCTTTTGCTGTTGAGAGGCCATGGACATCCGAAGCACAAAATATTTAAAATATTTGAAAAGAAGCTTATCCGAACCACAGGTAACCATAGGGCTGGCTCTCCTAACTAACGTATGGCATTGCCACAAGAGAAAACGCAACCAGCCTTAGAGGTATCCTGCTCAATGCCAGCGATCTTCGTCGATAGGTTTTTAGGCTTAGAAAACGTTAGTTCTTATTTTTTTATTGACTGATTCGTCAATTTTTATAAATTTTGTGAGAAAATAAACTTACTAAGTATAACTAAATTTTTTCGAGCATACGCCTTTTCCTATACTCTAACGCCCTTCTAAAACTTTGTATCTAGTTTAAGCAAATTGGATGCTTAATGAAATAATTAGACAAGTATTAAGCAGGTAATTAACTAATGCCACTTGAAGATAATTTGCTTTAGCTACAACGGTCCTTGTAATTCGTCTTCGTTAAAAAAAAACGAAACAGACTCCAGCAAGCAGTGAATCATTCACGGCCCAGTAGTTCCCGTGTCCCAAACAGCTACATCGAGCCGCCAAATATCGAAACTCCGATGTCTATTTGAACGCCCTAATTTTCGCCGATTTTGTTTATATAAGCTTTTATGCCTTGTTTCAATTTATTGGACCGTGACGTTGCTTTAATTTTATATGAGGGCGGCATCGAGTTTCGCAGGTTTTTTCCCCAATATTTATCGCGTTTTCATGCTAATTTATTTCTGTTCTTATCGCGGGGATGTCTTCGCTCTTCAATTTTTTATAAAGGCCTTCCGCCGGTGGCCCTTTGAAACAAGTTTGAGCGAAATAAATCATTGTCCCGCGCGTTTATTGTATTGGCATCGATTGGCCGCGGTGGCGATAGTCGTTTGTTTTAGAATATGGCGTTTGACAGCGGGATACGGGAAAAGCGGGGAAAAGCTTGGGAAAAGGATCAATCTTTTTTGTTACAACACAGCGAGGCAAGGCTGAAAAAATAACCTACAAACCTGAAAAAACCCTTACATATAACACTCATACTTTGACTGCAAACACAACGTTCGAATGTATACTGTATACTTATGTATGTTTGTGGTTTCAAATTGAGCTGGAATTTGGACTACTTGTGTAAGTCAGGCGACAGCACTTTAATCTGGTAGGTACCTAGTGAAATTCTGGAGTTCCGGCCAGGATCATCTCCGTAGGATGAAACTCTTCAATGGTTAATGGCATAGACTTAAAACTTGAAACGGAAATGTAGTTTGGACAGGTATAGTCAACAAAGTACACTTAAGTCTTAACCTTTTTAATAAACGGTGACTAATCCAGGGTACGTTCTACATAGTTTGTGAGTTCCGCGAATAAAAAAACTGTGAGGTATTGTTTAATCCAATTATTCGGATAAAAACGTGTTCAAATAATGCCCATCTTCGCCTGCAAGTAGGTAATTTCAATTTCATAAACGTACCACCGTATGCAAATCATTTTTCGCAGTCAATCTGCACATTGTACTTTAATGAAATATCCCCACCCTCCCCTCCTTATAAAATCCACGTTAACTTTACTGGCGCCGAATAAGATTAGTGCGAATTTGATTGCTTTGCCCAACTCCCCCTCGCAGGAACCTAATTCACGGGAATTATACCACTTCCAAAGATATTAGGGAATCAGAAACAAATGAAGTTGAGGCGTGGAGTTCATTTTCCACTTAACGCATTCAATACCTAGAACGCACATAAGCGTTTTTCTGACTTTAACCTTGGCCCAATGCCTTGAGCACGTACAAGATGTTAATTAAATTAGTGAAAACCTGAAAATAGATTGTTCAGTATCAAGAGAAATAACGATTTCACTATACTTGAAACAAGGTTGTGTTGTTTTTAAAATCCCACTTTTACAGTGCCCACTTCAAAAGCTTACAAATGCATCATGCCGTCTTAAACTGCGTTACCACCAATAATGTGCCAGCACATGTGTTTATCATCAACCAATAGAAACGCTTTATTTACCTCGTCTCGCACAGCATATCTCTGGTGGAAACAGCTGAGCGGAGCCAGGCGAGGTAAAATTAAATGTTTCTATAATTTCTATTGGTTAATGAAAAACACATTTATCGCAACACATCCTCGCGTGGTATTGGTTTAGCGAGTTTTCATCTTATACTATACAGTCACCAGCACCAATACCTGACACAACAAGCGTGCATAAATATCTGATACGACTCTATTTCTAGGGCCGATAGGACGTGCCAAATATTTTTGCACGCTCCGCTGTGGGAGATATTAATGCTGGTGACTGTACAACATAAATAATTTAATACTGGCCGTTTTGTTTTTGTTGCCTGTCTTTTTTTTCTAAAAACAGCGAAGCCAACTGAAAAGTACAAATTACGAGAGTAGAATTAGAAAACATGTAGAATTACCGACTTACCAAACGAATAACGAATATTTTTTGAAATAATTAAATAACTGCATTAAACTAACTTAAAATCAATAGTGTACGTTTATATCACTGAAATGAAGCTCAGGAAATTAAAACAGCAGTTTTTAAAATAGGAATCGGGTCAGAGCCTTCATAATCCTACATAAATATTTTTGATAATTTGGTTTAACCTGAAAAAACGTATTAGGTTTTCATAAAGGATTTCCACTTCAAAGTGTACCTTTTCCTTTTAAATTAGATTATTTTTACTGTTTAAGGTTTATGACCAAAAAAAAATCTGTCTTCTATTTTCCATACAATTTGCCTGTGTCCATTTTGTGAGGGGGCTTAATAAATTGTCTGAAAAAAATTGACACCGTTTGGATACTGTGGGAAACTTGTACATTCTCACGATGAAAAGTAACCTATGTCAATCTAGAGTAATTTAGCTTTCTATCTGTGAAAGACTTTTTTAATCGCTTTTGAGGTTCTAGAGCAGATGTTTTCAATCGGTGTGCCGCGATTATATACTCCATGTATAGCTATTTTACATTGATAAATAATGAAATGAAAATGTCCGATTACGATAAGTAATAGGCTGTCGTATATTTAAATTGCTATACAAACACCGGATTTACGGGTGCAAATCTGTACTGACGTTTAATAGTGCGAGGAAACATTAACTTATTTTATTAGTTGATATCGATATAAATATCCATATCGTTTCGTGTGCTCTGCCTACCCCATTTGTATCGATCAAAATGTACGTACAACAGTTGGGTACTATTAAGAATTTTAATTAAGAAGAACACGACATTCACAAAAATAAACTTATTGAGGAATAAACTTCTTTAATATTTAATATAATTTTCATAATATACGATCAACATTTTTTTCCACATTTTCAGACTTTAGTCTTCGTCATTTAATGTTTTAATTAAAGTTGAAATGCCGACGTTTTTCTCTAACACTATTTGATTTTTTTAGTGAATAATTTAACCCAGAGGATTCAAACGTAATCTTGATATAATATGTACTAAGGGGGCAAAAATGTACCAGTGCTAGTGATTAATTAAAACTCGACGAAGTTTATCGACATCGATAAAAAACAATTTTTAACCATAATTATCATAACTAGGTAATGGCTAAGTTTGAATACGTATGGACAATATGACGGTAGTAACGTCATATGTTAACATATGGACAATATGACGTTAGTATTCAAACTTAGCCATTAGTTATGATAATGATGGTTAAAAATTGCTTTTTATCGATGTCGATAAACTTCGTCGAGTTTTAATTGTTCACTAGCACTGGTACATTTTTGCCCCCTTCAATCCAGTGTTTGATTATCAACCAAGATGATGGACGAATGCAGTGGATCAATATATATTTAAGAACTTACTGCTTATGCCAACAAAAAGCTGAATCATGCTGAGTCCTCTCTTGATAGTTATTAAATGTTCAGATCGTGATACATGCTTATGTTAACGACTCATTGATTTAGCGCCAAATCGTGAACATACAAAAATAAAATATATATCAGCGGTTTCGCAGTACAGTGATTCGAATCCATGAAAATAAGGTTTTGGTAAAAAAAAATCATTTTTAATACAAGCTTTTTTAGCTGACTGTACTTATATTATCACCCAAACGACATTTGCATACCAAATTTCAAGTCGATGCTATTAACCGTTAAAGAGTTCCGTCCTGTGGAGACGATCCTGGCCGGACTACCAGGATGTCACTACCAGATTATTGTATTTGTAAGATATGGTGCACTGGTTGTAATGAAGATAGCTATAACACTAACTGAACACTCCTAAGATATTAAAAGTACCTATTTATCTAGCCCGATTTATCACAATTTTGGGAAGCGGCGCTCGGTTGGCCTGACATTTTAGAACAAAAACCACTCGCTGACGGCGACGTTTTCAAAGCTGGCGCACACTGTAAACATAGGGCAAGTACAGCCGAGCGCGTCGCTAACATAGCCCCCCCCAGTGCTTTAGCACTCTTCTACCAAAGGCAGGGGAGCGACGCGAGACGCTGACCGGCGCAGCGTGCCGCTTTGAGTAGAGATCTCGACGACTCTCGTTCGCCCGTCTCTTCCTGGAAAAACCTTCGAAATTTTACCTCGTTGCCAGACATTGCGTGGGGAGTCGGGGTCCACGACCAGCACAAGATCACTAGGACGGAGAGACCTCTGCTCCTGCTGCCACCTCTTTCTCGGCAGCAGTTGTGGCAGAAACTCCTTCAGCCATCTCTTCCAGTACATGTCGGCTAACCTCTGGGCCGTTCTCCACATGTTAGCGACGCGCTCGGCTGTACTTGCCCTATGTTTACAGTGTGCGCCAGCTTTGAAAACGTCGCCGTCAGCGAGTGGTTTTTGTTCTAAAATGTCAGGCCAACCGAGCGCCGCTTCCCAAAATTGTGATAAATCGGGCTAGATAAATAGGTACTTTTAATATCTTAGGAGTGTTCAGTTAGTGTTATAGCTATCTTCATTACAACCAGTGCACCATATCTTACAAAGTTTAGAACAAAAACCACTCGCTGACGGCGACGTTTTCAAAGCTGGCGCACACTGTAAACATAGGGCAAGTACAGCCGAGCGCGTCGCTAACAGTATTGTCACGTAATCTAATGAGTTTACCAAATTTCAAGTCAATCCAACTACTGGAAGTTGGTCGAACTTAACTTGCAAGATTTGATTACAGACAGACAGACAGCGGGACAAGTGAAACTAAAACTAAATAAAAGCCTGTAATAATAAGGATCGAAGTATGATTGGTTATTTGGAGTCTTTTTGTATTTTTTATTTCAACTCCAAATTTGTTACTTTTACGGTCATCCCGTAAAACCATATCGATATGGTCCGTTAATTCGTAACGATCCTTATTATTACTGGCTTTATTTAGTTTCACTTGTCCCAACCATATCGATAATAATATGGTTTTACATAATGACCGTAAAAGTAACAAATTTGGAGTTGAAATAAAAAATACTCCAAATAACCAATCATAATTTGATTGCTTAGTAGCGACATCTCTTGTCTGGGTGAGCGGTTAGTTCCGAAAGAGTGTTACGTCTCTCGATGAGAGCGAAACATAGATGTCGCTAGTGCTGCTGCTTAAGTAGCGTAGTGGAAAAAAAAGCAACCTGAGATATGTGTGCATAGGAGAAATTCGTGTCTGTCTGTACTCCTGTCCAGTGGTAGTGTAGGGGTATGGCACGTAGCACGGAATGCTGAGGACCTGGGTTCGATTCCCAGCGCTGGTCTCTTTTTCAGATTTTTCTGTGCATCCATGTCTCAGTTTGTGTTTTCGATAAGGATCGAAGTAGTCATAAACTAAATCTACTTTTGACATAATTTTGTATAAGATAGTATAGGTACCTAAATGGTTGTCTGGAAGCAGAGGCGGCGCAAGGCGCGGGCGACGTGGGCCACCGCCCACGGCCTCACGGTCTGAGGGCCTCGCGCCTCGAATGGTTCTTCTTATTTTGCACATTTAAAAATCCGTCATCGTGTAGTGTGCCTTCATAGGGGTTCGCAAAATTTATCTTGCCCACGCCAAATTTAGGTTCTGCGCCAACACTGTCTGAACAGATCGCTGCGAAATTGCCTTTCAATGTAATTTTTTTGTACTGATTTATGGTGTGCAATAAAGAATATTGTATTGTAAACTACTGTAAAAATAGTTCTACAATTGCCGGACTGTAACTGTAGGGCGAACCTTGGCTTATCGGTGATACTTGGTAATTCGGTGATACTTACTACGTTATTAATCTTACACAGATATCACAACGGGGAATGCAAAAAAAAAATATCGATGGTCCTAGCTGTCAGTTTTGATGCTAGCATCAGGGTGCAATCAGGTTGGCAGTGATTTAATTACTTGTATTTCACCACGTGAGCTCAGCGAGAGAGAACACGACGACGATCGATTGTAATGAAAATTTGCACTTTAAAGTTGAATATTTCGCAAACATATCACTGAATCGAAAAATTGTGCTAATTTATACCATATATATTTTTTTTTACTTTTTATATATTACTACATTGTCGACGTGACTAATACACTATACGTAACTGATATGTATAATATCATGCCAAATTACAGCTTTCTAGTACTAACGGTCTCTGAGCTTAGCCGCGGACAGACAGACGGACAGACATGGCGAAACTGGTTCCTAGTTGACTACGGAACCCTAAAAAGATGCTTTTTGGAAACAATATTTAAATTTCCTGCTCTACTTCGTAGCACTGTAAGACTGCACTGTAAGATACATAGAAAGATATCGAAAGTAATTTTCATTGAAATTCGCCGATTATACTGAAAACTCAACCAATACCTCATAAGAAAAATCTAATGCACGAATCTCAAAGGCAACGAAGTTCGTTCCTCTTTTGTTTTTACGTCCCCTCTCGCTGAAACGGAAGACTTTTCACGGCCCATCAATAAACTTGGAACATGCTTGTTCTCTGCAGAGGGTTATAAATGCGATTGCCTTTAGTTTTCAGTAAATAATATTGGTTCTTGTTTCAGGTAATCTGCGGTGAGCAGCGGACGGCCGCGTAGCAAACACACATGCTGACGATATGGTAAGAACTTATATTATTTTTAAAATAAGTATAAATATATAATGATACTCCAATCCAATACTCCCTCCGTTCCTCTTTTCTATCGTAAACTAGCGCCATCTAGCAACTCATCGCTGTAGCTTGATCCAAACTGGAATGTAAAGCGCTGTTCAGGTTTATCCCCAGAGCGCAGTCAGAAGTCCCCGCGCCACCCGTTAGATGGCGTAGACTCAGAAAAAACGAGGCAGTTCGTAAACGTTACACTAGAGGGCTCTGAATTAAGCATTGTATTACATGAAGTAAATTAAGAAATTATATTTTTTTAGGATACAGTATGGCCGCGGCACATTGGCGCAACTCGCTGGGATGTCTGTCGCTGTCGCTTTTATGTCTCTTCGCCACTACTCTTCAGGTCACAAGCGGTAAGTGCCTATTTACTTTTGCAGAAAAAAAAGTTGAAAAAAAAAGTATGGCTGTATACCAAAGCTGTATACCACTATACACGCGTGAAGGCCATACTAGCTAAAAAAAAAAACTTAACTTCTTAGTTTATGGCTTTTCTTTTCTTTACAAAGGTTTTAGCAAAAGCGGCTCCTACAAGAAACGGTAAAGAAAATGTTTAATAAAACTGGCTGGTACGAGATTGTACACATTATTCTGCCTATAAAAACAACATTACAGAATATCTTGGAACGTGAAATAATGTGTTTTGTTGATAAATTATGCAGTTATAGTACCCCAGTACCCTAAAATGATAAGTGGGGGGCATTTGGGGCGCTTAGTAACGGCTTTTAGTCAGAAGCAGCGACGATTACAGGGAGCTTACAATATAGAGCCTCAAAGTCAAAGTCAAAATATCTTTATTCAATTCAGGCTATAACAAGCACTTGAATGTCACAAAAATCTACCACCGCCATTGTATTGTATTGTATGTACATCATCTTCAGTACATGGTACTACCTATTACTGAAATGGCTAATGTCAGAACAAAAGTAGCTACAAAATTATCTGAGTAGTACGACGTCTAGAAAAAAATAATCGAAGATTCATAAATTATACACGAGAATCCGTAAGAAATGCGACCTGTATAGAAGAGAACAGACAATTGGACAGTTGGAGCTTCGTTCGCGCTCGCTCAGTTGATAAGAAAGATTATTGACAAATAACAACAGTAGCACTTAACCTCTCTGTTTGCGTGCCAATAGTTGGCAAAATGTGTGCGACTACTTAATATCATCATCCCAGCCTATATACGTCCCACTGCTGGGCACAGGCCTCCTCTCAGAACAAGAGGGCTTGGGCCATAGTTCCCACGCAGGCCCAGTGCGGATTGGGAACTTCACACGCACCATTGAATTGCTTCGCAGGTTTGTGCAGGTTTCCTCACGATGTTTTCCTTCACCGTAGCTCGTGGTAAATTTCAAATGTAATTCCGCACATGAATTTCGAAAAACTCAGTGGTGCGAGCCGGGGTTCGAACCCACGACCCTCTGCTTGAGAGGCGATAGGTCAAACCATTAGCCCACCACGGCGCCTATTAGCCCACCACGGCGCAGCACTTAATATGCTGAGAACCAATGTGTACCACATTTTATGCAAATAAAACTTTGACTTTGACTTTTGACTTTAACAATTACGGACAGATGGACTGACAGAAATGAAGCTATTAGAATTCCATTTTTGCCGTTTTCAACCCCCGACGTAAAAAGAGGGGTGTTATAAATTTGACCGCTATGTGTTTCTGTCTGTCTGTCTGTGGCACCGATTTGAATGCGGTTTTTTCTATTTGAAATCGGGTTTCTAGCTATGGTTCTTAGAAATGTTTCATCAAAATCGGTTCAGCCGTTTTTTCACTACGGAATCCCGAATGCCCTCCAAGGCGATCTTCTATGGCCATCTACATTTCGTTTTTTGCATTAGGTACAGTCACCAGCATTAATATCTGCCACAGCAGAGCGTGCAAAAATATCTGACACGTCCTTCCGGCCCTAGAAATAGAGTCGTATCAGATATTTATGCACGCTTGTTGTGTCAGATATTGGTGCTGGTGACTGTACCTAGAAAGAAGGTAAGCGATCTTGACGTGCCTTTTTGTTGAAAAACACTTGCAAAGTAAGTCACAGCAAATATTATAACAAATATATGTATATCAAGGACATTATGGTAATTTACGTGATTTTTCGTTTCATAAGTAATACTATTTTTAAGCGTTTTTCAATAAAAAGACTTGTTAAGATATTTATTTTTTATTAATTTAACAAAAACGAATAAACAAAAAGTATGTAAAAATAAACCAGATTGTTTATCCTTTTTCTGATGCTAAAATAAACGGCGTTAGCTTCGCCATTTACAAAAATGCTTACATCTTTCATCCCTAGTTATTAAAAGGGGTTTAAAAATAAGAGTAGAAGCCTTTAAAGCCTCCAAGTGCAAATCAATGTACGTCACAGCCCCATACGACCCAAGATCAAAACTCTCGTAACGACGACCGAGGAACCTTAAGTGCAGCTTAGAAACATACTACTATCTCTTTCTGATACAGGGTAAAGTGTACAGCTGGTATTGCCGTCTCGCCTGTGGTAAGACGATCAATAAGGATCCGGATTATAAATTGGAGGGACATGCCTCAGGGGGAGGAAAATCGGGTATTTTTAGGCTTTATATGTGTTAAAGCAATATTAGTTCACGGTTGTAAGGAGGTAGTGAATGAAAATGTGTCGGTAGAGTTTCTTGATGAACAACTATATAAGTTTGAGTTATCTTATCTCACTTATGTAATAAATGCGAAAGTTTGTAAGTATGTTTGTTTATTTGTTTGTTACTTCATCACGTCTAAACCGCTAGACCAATTTAGATGAAATTCAGTATACAGATAGTTCGTGTCCCGAGGAAGGACATAGGATAGTTTTTGTCCCGGAAAATTGCATAGTTCCCGCGGGATAGTGAAAACCGAATTACGCGAACGGAGTCTCGGGTAACGGCTAATAATTAGTAAAGGTGATAGTTAAGATCAGATTTCTACTTAGTTAAAAAATAAGAAGTCGGGTAATAAGCGGGGCTAACTTTGGCTTATCAGTAATAGTTGGTAATTCGGTGTTACCACGTTATTATCTTACACAGATCTTTACTGATACTTTGTTGTAATGCTGTCGTTGTGGCAGCGCCTTACCGTAGTAAGTAGTTTTTAGTTTGGTTGGAGACTGAAAACCAGCGACCTCGCTGAGTCTCATGTCCATTTTGCCTCACTTCATAATGTTATCTGTCTTGTATTGTATTTTTGGTTTGTGATGGTGAATAAAAATTTGTATTATTATTATGTTCTTTATTTTTTTACATTCTTAGGTTTAGGTTTTTATAATAGTTATAAAAAGTAAAATACAGAAAAGTACATACAATATAAAAATATTATAAAAACCTAACCTAGTTTGCCGCCGGTAACGGGGCAGGGCCCAAGCTACCGGTGGTCAGGGCCGCAGAGTTAGGAACCTCCGGACGATGCGTGCCGTGTCCAGAAGTACCGCCTTCTGTATCTGGCCCTTGATCCAGCCATCTAGCGAGAGTCTCTTGAGATGTTGGTCGTGACTCTTCGCTATTAGACCGTTTGCCGAAACGACTATCGGGACAATGATCGTCGAGTCAACATCCCACATAGCAGTCACCTCGTGAGCCAAGTCAAGGTACTTGACAAGGTATTATTATTATTAGCTCACTACAATGAAATGCAAGCTATAAAATCGATGGCAGTTGTCAGTTTCGATCCTTGCAATCGGGTTGGCAGCGATATAATTGATTGCATTTCACAATTTCACCATTAACGCAGTATTGCCAAATTACCGAGTGTCACCGATAAGCCAAGGGGTTTGCGTTTGGCCCTACTAGTATGGCCATATCGTTACTAGTATGAAAAAAACTCGTATCTCAAATCAATACGTCAACAAAATGATTCCTTGGGATAATGTACTATGGCAAACCGGGGTGGTTCAGACACTCGCCGCTGATGATGATTTTGCCGAGTTATACATACCTACTTGCAGCAAATTATTGTCATTAATAAACCAGAGTAGCATAATCCTGATGATGATGATCTGACTGGTTTCGGCCATGGCAACCACTTCGACTCCTAATTATCTCTAAGATGGCTTTCATTGCCTATTTTAAGCTTTTAAGCTCAGAAAAAAAAACAATTTTGAGGTACAGTCGCCGTAACATATTTCAGAGCGGCCAGGGTGATCAAAAATATCGAAACATGAACTATAACACTTTATGATTGTGTTTTTTGGAGTCTTTGTATTTTTTATTTCAACTCCAAATTTGTTACTTAGTAGCAACATCTCTTGTCTGGGTGAGCGGTTAGTTCCGAAAGAATGTGACGTCTGTCGACGAAACATAGATGTCGCCAGTGCTGCTGCTTAAGTAGCGTAGAAATAAGCAACCTGAAATATGTGTGCATAGGAACAAACTGTCTAGATTCCTGTCCAGCGGTGGAGTAGGAGTTATAGCACGCAGCACGGATTGCTGAGGACCTGGGTTCGATTCCCAGTGCTGGTCTCTTTTTCTGGTTTTTCTGTGCATACATGTCTCAGTTTGTATTTTCGATATAACACTTTAGTAACTATGTGTACGTGCCGATATTTTCGACCACCTGGGCCGTTCCGAAATATCTGATGGCGATTGTAGGAGCTATTTTAAAAGTAGTGACGAATATTGGTGACAGTTGTACATTACGTTTGAAGTATAGTCAATCAAACGCAGCAATGTACTACTTGCACGATTTTCTCGCAGGTGTAAACTGGGCTTTAGTGATGCAATTTGAACACAATATAATTATGATCTCGTTTTGCCGCCTTGAATAAAGCCATCGTCTTCATTTCACACCTCTCTGTCTCATCCATTTACATAATTGCAAACTCTACAAAACAGATTTTCATTTTTTTGTAATCACTTAGCACGCGTTTCCGTAAGCTAAGCTTAGTCTTTTGACGTTGTATATTTCCGCGGTAATCTAAATTTTTCGGGTTCCATAGCCAAAAAGGCAAGAACGGAACCCCTATAGTTTCGCTATGTCTGTCTGTCTGTTCTTCCGTCCGAGGTTTTGCTCAGAGACTATCAGTGCTAGAAAGCTGTAATTTTGCACCGATATACATATATAGAAACTATTTCTATTGGAGAAAAAAAAACCCGATGGTAGTAAATATATTATCTACAAGGAAAATTATTACGGCTAAGTTTGCTTTAGAATTATTAAGATTGATTTTTGGAATATTTTATTTCAACTCCAAATTTTGTTACTTTTACGGTCATCCCGTAAAATCCATAACGAAAATACAAACTGAAAACCCAGACCTGGGTTCGATTCCCAGCGCTGGTCTCTTTTTCTGGTTTTTCTGTGCATCTATGTTTCAGTTTGTATTTTCGATTTAGAATTATTAGTAAAATAGTAAATAGCAGCCTAACGTATAAAATATACCTACTTGGCAAAAAAATGTAATCCTACTAATATTTTAAATGTGAAGTTTGTGAGTGAGTGAGTGAGTTTGTGAGTGAGTATGTTTGTTACTTCTTCACGCTGAAACGGCTGGTCGGATTTGAATGAAATTTGGCAAAAAGTTTGTTTATAACCTGGATTAAAACAAAGGATACTTTTTATTACGATATTCTCACGGGATAGGGATAAAATCTGTAAATAACAATCGTTGGGCTTAGGGTCATGAAATTTGGTATGTAGGTTGCTGGAGGTCTGCAATAACACATAGGCTACTTTTTATCCCGATGTTCTCACGGGATAGGGATAAAATCTCGAACTAATAACTGCTGGGCTTAGAATCATGAAATTTGTTATGTAGATAGGTGGACATCAGGAATAACACGCCGCGAGTAAACGCTAGTTAGAAATATAGATGCATAGAAAAACCAGAAATAAAGACCAGCGCTGGAAATCGAACCCAGGTCCTCGGCATTCCGTGCCACGTGCTATACCACTACACCACCACTGGACAGTGATACAGACACGAATTTCTCCTATGCACCACATATCTCAGCTTGTTTGTTTTCTTATTTAGTCACTTAAGCAGCGACACTAGCGACATCTATGCTGTAGCCCTCATCGAGAAACCAGCACCCCATTGGAACTAACCGCTCACCCGGACAAGAGATGTCGTTATTAAGCAATCAAATTAAGATTGGTTTTTTGGAATTTTTTTGTATTTTTTATTTCATTTCAAAATTTGGAATTGAAATAAAAAATACAAAAGATTCCAAAAAACCAATCTTAACAAAAGCTGACCATTTATATCTTAACGTATTTCCTCGAAGGTGTCAGCATATATTTAGGCGGTGTGTACTTATGTTCTGTGGAGCGGCGTCTTTAGCCTATGTGGCGCCCGTGTGCAATTAGTACTTAACCACCATCTAGGAAGCGCGCGGTCAAATTGGAATAGGTACAAAGTGTGACAAAGTGCCGCGGCCGGTGCCCCTAACACCGCTGGCGCCCGTGTGCAACGCACACCCTGCACTATAGGTAAAGACGCCAATTTAAATTGTAATTTTGCACAGTTCCGAACTATTCAGGGCTGCGAGCCTGGGCTCGAACCCACGACCCTCTGCTTGAGAGGTCACAAACACCACTAAGCCACCCCGGTACTCACTTTTTACAGTCGGTTAAAACGATCAAATTTCTTAAAGAGTGTTCAGGGATTCCGTTTCCACTGCACTAATTGTAGTTTATAGTAACGTTCGAAATTTCGTATTCCATTTTTGAATGCAAATATTCGATATTTTGTCGCTGGCAACTCATGTAACGAGGACATATTTACCGCTCAAAGGAAACTGTGCCGTAACTAGTTGCAGCAAGGTTTACACTCTATCGCGAATAACTTGATGGTTGAGTTTCAAAAGTGCTCGGAGATTCTAAGCTGGTGAAGATTGGAGAACCTTAGAACCAATATTTGTTGAAGATATAGAGTTGGCGGCGAGTGAATAAAGTTTTATTATAAAAGAAAGTATAAAGAAAGAAAATCCGCTACTTTACAAGTGTTTCTTTTTACGGCTCTACTGAAATAATTTTTTTTATTTGTTACACTATCCAACTATAGCTGCGATTTCTTTAGTTGAAAAACACAATCACAGAACAAAAGAAAAACTCAGCGTGGCATAATGCCACGGTAAGGTGTGGCACTTATTTTCAGTGAGGACTTTATTTAAAATTTGCTGTTGCTCGCGACTCCGTACCATCCATACCAAATTTCATCTTAATCCGTTGAGCGGTTTAAAAGTTACAGACTAGTTAAAACCACAAAATCGTTCCTGTACGTTTCTATAACAAAATTCATAAAAAATTACCGATCGAACATAATATACAAAATTATAACCCATTGTCAAATAGGCAACATTATAAATTAATATATGGCGATCTCTTACTTCAAATCGAATCTACTGTGTTAAAAATGTATGCATATTGTGTAATACTTCTGACGTAAGTCGTTAAATAACGTTGTAGATTTGT
This sequence comes from Choristoneura fumiferana, assembly GCF_025370935.1. Classification (NCBI taxonomy): domain Eukaryota; kingdom Metazoa; phylum Arthropoda; class Insecta; order Lepidoptera; family Tortricidae; genus Choristoneura; species Choristoneura fumiferana. The sequence goes on from NC_133484.1 coordinate 4,449,198, forward strand.
AATTAATACCACAATCGGGATTTATCACGCTGACACACGAATCATAATTACCGATTATAAATTATGAGTGAAAATCATGAACGTTTAAAACATTGTAATGTAGATTTGTTCTGAAAAAAAAAGTACTTTGTATATAATTTTTTTTCCAAATCGATGCTAGATTTTTTGATACTTTTGATACAGATATTTTGAATTTGATGTGATTGACGTCTAAACCGCGTTGATTTTCAATTTGATATTAATTTCGGGTTCCGCATGCTGGGTTGCTATGACTAGTTCTACATAATTGCCAACTAAAATTAATTGAAAATGGCTTAGTGTATATTTTGAAGTTTGGTAATAATGTGACGTAGCTAATAGTGAGACATGAGTTATAAAACTACAAAATTAAACCGTGTGTTGAGCTATCAATTTTTGTGCGATTGGTAAATGTCAGTGGCGAGTATGTGGTTTTAATTTTTCATTACTTAATGTATCTCGACATAACTTATGCTGAACTGCTAATTAGTTTCTGTTGAATACTACCCACCTTCTTGAGAGTCGAGGTCAAGATGAACTTTACATTTAGTCCTTTGTTCCTGAATACCTTCTGACATGTTATACATATGAAGTGACAGCGACAAGGCAGTAAACTGTAAACTTATCTTTGAGTATATCTTTGAGGTCATTACTATCTTTAGCTTAGTCGTACTTTAGTGGTTAAAGATAAGAACAATCCCTAATTTTTGTTGTCGCTTTTTATTTTTAACTCCCGACGCAAATGGGGGTGTTATAAGTTTAACCGCTATGTGTCTCTGTCTGTCTGTTTGTGGCACCGTAGCTCTTAAACGGGTAGACCGATTTGAATGTTTTTTTATTTGAAAGCAGGTTTTCTAGTAATGGTTCTTAGACATGGTTCAGCCGTTTTTGAGATATTGAACATTGAAGTGACAAAGTCGAGGGTTTTCCAACTTTTTGTTGTTAATTTTTGAGTAAGTATTACCAACTAATACGAATATACATACGAGTATAAGGCCATATAAAGTCTTTCAATAAGATGCTGATACGTTAAGCATGCAGGAACACGCGTATCTAATAAACAAGAACGCCGCCGTGTAGACGCCTACGCGGTGCTACGCCGTAGCACTGCTACGAACTTGCAAGTGGCGAGTTGTCGTTCGTTGTGACGTTCTAAGGGGGAGGCCTTTGTCCAGCAGTGGACGTCTTCCGGCTGATGATGTGTGATGATTTTTATTCAGCGTCAGAGAAAAGGGAGTCCCTAGTGGCAAGCTTTTATCTAGTTTGCCCTGTTTGTGTTGTTTTTTGTTTGGGTCAAAATTAGCAAGTTAATTTCGAGCCACTTCCGGTGGTCGGATTGATTTGAAATTTGGTACAGTAGAGGTCGAAGATATCTTTACACACTTATGATAATTTTTTCATCATGTTTGGAATGCACTGAATTCATATAGTTGGGAAGGGAGCATAAGCAATTAAGCATGCACATTAAAGTACTGACTGACTCATCAGGCCAGTCAAGCCCTTTGACCCTGAAAACTGTTTTTTTTTTACCGAGGTTTTCTGTATGATGTACAGTCGCTGAATCACCTACAAGGTTGGAACCTTTGCATGTATGTATGAAAACTTTTTATTGTACGAAATAAGTAAACAAAAAAAATTGACAAACATTGAGAATGTACAAAGGCGAATTTATCTCTTTAAGTGATATCTACCAGACAACCTTTGAGTGAATGAGAGGAGAATTCAGTTAGGGACAGACAAAAAATGAGTTTAAAGTTACCTTTGTACTAACTAATGTCATGTTGAAATCCCATACTTCTGCCAAAGAAATCATAGCGAAATTAATTATGAAAAGGTTCCGCCCTGGAACTGAACTGAACTGTGATTCAGTTTCCTCGACTACCTATAGGTTTATTTATTTTATTTAGGTATATAGATTAAAGATAAAAACAGATAAGTATTAAACTTTTTCTGCCAATGAACTATTAATATTATACTTATATTTAATTATATTATTTTATAATTTACTATTTAACACTGTCATTATTTCACTGGAAAAAACTTTTAGTTAAAATTTTATTCATAATTATTATCTTCAACCCGTTTAATTTATAGCATTCACATTAGATTATTAAATTAAATTATAATTACATTCAATAAGAATCCGTTAAAATACACTTTTTTTTTAAATTTATTAAATTTGTAAGTGTCCAATTATTTTTACTAGCTTCGAAGTAAATAAATGGGTTATTATTTCGAGAGGTTCAATTGTGTTCAGACTCAAATTTTCAGTTATAAAATTAGAAATATATCGTTATTGTTTTTATGTTGCTTAAGATATTATCACTGAAACTTGTGGTAAATACATTTTATTCTATTTTATCTTTTTTTCCACAATAACTTAAATTTTCTGCACAAAGTCAGTTACGTGGTCAGGTTCGGATTATCTCTGACTACTTTGTAGTATTGTAAAAAATACAAGTATAGAAAACTTGCTGTTTAAAACATGGATTGAATGTTCATAATATGATATACCATGCATGCAAACATAAAAAAATTAGGACACTGATAAGACTATTTTTTCTACATTTCCCGTTGTTCCAAAATACACCATCATTTTCGTAGCCACACTTATTAAGTAATATTTTAAACAAAAAAAGAGGTCAAACCTCCTGTAAATCCTTTTTTAACTATAAGCAACTTTGAAAATAAGACTGCGTAAATATGACGTATAATGTTTATCGCAAGCCATAATTATTTATCTATAATTAATGTAATAAAGGTTCAAGTTAGATTTGCGTCAAAGATTGAGCGTCATTTTCGTTACGGTTGCGACTTGGTGAGTATTGGGTAAATAAATATAATGTTTTACTGGTGCTGTGTCATTTGCAGTTAAGTTATTCAATATTGATTTCATTTGCTTCAAACCTATAGGATATTTACTGCAGAGCCGCGAAAGTAAGAAATTTTCAATTTCGTGGTCATCATTTTCGTGGTGCTATGGGCCACGAAACTGATTAAAGACCACGAAAAAGATGATTTTCCCTACAAGTAGAAAAAATACAGAACACTTTTTATAGAATTTTCTGCTTTTTACAGTGTAACCGTTTATGCCGTTATGATTTAATTGATTTAAATGAAGATTGGTTGACCGTCAACAACATTTGCTCCAGGTGTGGTTATAGGAATTATGACCAGTGCGACGCCAATTTTGTTAACTGGCGAGTGGTTCAAGAATTATTTTGCCCTGAATGTACGTGTGAAATGTATATATCTAAATATTAAAAAAAACTTCGTCATTTAGAGGAGCATTTTGTTGTGTTGTTTCGTTGTAACATAATTTCGTTCGGGTCTACCGTAGACCTGCCCGGGGGGGAAGGTATTGAAAGCTGTTTTGGTTTGTGAGTTGAAGTTATTAATCTTACTTTAATTAAATAATTTCTAGTTAGTATTTAAAAGGTTACAAAAATGACAATTGTAGTCGTCATTTTCGTGGTCAAGTTTTTTTTTTTTTTTATATAGATATCGATTGTCTATTTCTGTTGATACCTGATTAATTAAATAATGCTTATTCGTTTTCTCATTATGATCGGATTTTCATTCAAATAGTACAATTATAAGATTTTAAATAAACAAAATGTTCTTTTTCGTGGTCTCGGTGCTCATTTTTGTTACCGTTAAAATTGGATTTTTGCTTTTTTTTAACCAAAATAAACTTTATCGATCTCTTATAATATAAAGCATCTTATCGGTACATATCCTTATGTTCAAAATAAAACAGACCACATCAAAATGTGTGTTTTTATTTCTGTAACATTTATCTTACACCTCAAATAATTACCCAATAGTCGATAGAGTTGGCGAAAAAGTGACGTCACGATTCAATATTACTTATCAAATAAAATATATGAGTAATCGAATTTAACGGCATAAATAAAGTATGTTAATTGATCGGTGGTTGTCCCTAAAAACCTATTTTAGGTTAGCCTGTTCATCCATTTTCAAGTCTTTACTGCAGGACTATTCGTCATACCTTTTCATTATACTTAAAGCGACAAAGAAAAATAGATATGTTTGAAAGTTTTCCCTACGTTATATTTTCAAACTATGCGAAGCGTTTCCCTCAAAAACTATTTAATAACAAACAGGTTTCAGTAAACAATGATTAAAAAGCGAGCTTTGTGCATGTCCTGGGAATTTTCCACTTTCATCCGGACCCTGTGAAGCGTGACGGCTTGTTTCAATTATTCCCGGGATGCTGGGAACCGATACTGTAATACTCCGGTCTATGGCATTTAAATAAAGACTTTTAAATTGGTATTTTAGGGTAGGTGTTAAGCTCAGTTCAGGCAAGTCGTGCAAGTTGAAATACATTGCGGCGAACGATTGACCACTTAAAATTGGTTCGTTTCACGTCCTCGCAATGTAATGCAATCCATGATAAGTGCCCTAAAAAATTGTAATCAGCCGGTCAGTTATGTTATCAGATAATGTTGGACACCTATTTTATCTTTCATCAATTAAACCCAAAATTATGTTGATGTACACAGCGTGCGACACTTTTTAGCACAGTGTAACGTCACGTTGTCACTTTTTGACGTATTTTCTGATAATCTAATTAATTAATTAAATAGAAAAAATAGTTATTCGTGCCACAAGGGAGCAAAATGGTGTATGTATGGCGAGGGCGTACATTGAATTCTGAGCGTAATGAGGGATTCAAGCGTTAACGTCCAAGATGAAAATAATTTTGCTCCAGAGTGGCTCATACAACTTTTCACACCAAGCATTAAGAAACTTGAAAAAAAAAATCTAAAGAAAGTTAAAAAATAACCAGCATAGAAAATGGCGTGGTTTTACAATTATCGCCTTCAAAAAATTGCATTTGCAATAAAACACTTAGAAAGGCCTTGAACAGAAAAGTTGCACTTTGCTCCCTCTAAACGCTCCAGCTGAACCGATGTACGATGGTAGGTTGATCTGGACGAGTCCTTGAATGACTGGTCTGAGATCGGTACAGATGCGTGCAAATAAGTGATCATTCTACATCAACATTGTAACACAACGCCCTATACTGTTTACATTATGTCATTACGACATCATTATGCCTTTATTGCAGCGCGTTATAAAAATAATTCTATCATGTATGTTGATGACTTATTTCTGGACGCAGTAGGTACTGGGAAAGGCGCATTTTCTGACTAGGGTTGCCAACTACAGTAAAAAAGAAGTATTATACTTTTTACTTTTGAACAAAAGTAAAGTATACAAAATACACTTTTCAGCATCAAAATGCCTAACACTAAGCACATGCTAAGTCAGTGCAGCTTACCTAGTCACAGTAATGGCGTTTCAGGACGAATCTGTCAATGTAAATTAAAAAAAAACTCCTAATTTATTTAATTTTAGTTTGACTGTCGCTAAATTGATTAGTTGTGGAAGAAGGACTAAAATTGGTCTTTAAAACAATAAAACACTGTGCATTCTTCTAAAATACTGTTCATATTTCTAAAATACTGTTTATTTTCTTTCTCAGGCCTAAATACTTTATTTCTTGTAAAAAAGTTGGCAACCCTTAACCCTACCCGTGACAAGTCTACCCGTAAGCAATCAATTTAATTAGGCAATGCGGCGCAAAATAGTAATACGATCCATTCACCCGTCTGTGGCCACTTACTACCCCCTTCTATCCTAAGGAGCTAATCTATATGTAGCTACAGCTCGAGAAAAAAAATACAACCGAATTGATAACCTCCTCCTTTTTTTGCAGTCGGTTGCTTGCAACTAATTTTGATTACGAGAATTTTGTAATTCGAAACCAGCGCATCGCAGCAGTTTGTTAACAGGAATGGTTAAATTGATGTCGCACGTTGTCCATCTGTCTGTCCGTCACTCTGTCTGTCGAGATGCCTTTTCTAAGGAACGCGTTGTATCAAGCTGGAGTTAATATGAAACATGCTATGGTCTCAAATTTATAAGGTTTCAAATCGAAATTGACGTAATTATTATCACATTTGGAATGAAGTAACACCTTAGCACAAAAGTAAAAAAAAAAACGGTTGCCTGATATAGATTGCACCGAAACGACCGCCCATGGCTTACCTTATAGATATATTTTATGTATGTACGTACAGTCAAGTGTAAAAATAAGTATCTATTCGAACCACCCAAAAATATGCTACTACGGCCTCATTGCGTCGGAATAAGTCTATGGTACTTATTTTTTAAACTTTGAATAAGTTCATATTTTTACACTCGACTGTTACGTCTAGGAAATTAAATCACTACCTAGGGTGGAACCTTTGTGCTACTAATGTTATATTGACATTCCATACATCTGGTAAAAAAATCATGACAAAAATGATTATGAAAAGGTTCCACCCTGGGACGTAAATTAATTTCCTTGACTGTACCTGTTCCCTGTATTGTTTAATGGTGCATTATATTGTAAAAGAATAAGTCCAAAAATCATTAAACCGCAAAAAAATCAAAGTATCACTATTAATTTAGTAATTTGACGGCGCCATCTCAGTGCATATAAACCCAACTCGCCCTTGGCCAATTTCCCCACTATAGACGATGTATAGTTGTATATAGTCGTCTATTCCGTATCCGCCGTCACCTCTTTTCCGACAGTTCATTCTCTCACTCCATTCATTCATTTTCATTCTTCCTTCATCCCCCATTCACTAACATACTTCACTTTTTCATTCTTCCCAACAACAATGATTTCTTATCTTGAAACTTACGTTATTAGGTTTATGGTTTTGCAAGCTCCCTTATCTTCGCAAAATAAAAAGAAGCTGGCATTTTTCTAACAATTTCAGGAACTTTCCAAGTGATATAAAACTTTATACACGTTCAAAAAGTGTCCTTCTTACTAAGATAAAGGCATTTATGTTTAGTTTTGTTGTAGTGAGATTTATCAGAACATCGGTTAAATACACATGTAAATCCTGCTTAAATGGAATGAAGAATGGTACTTAAAACAGTTTTGTTCACTATAAGTTACTGTTTTTGAAATATCATCGTTTTGAAATTTAGTACATACATTAAAAAAAATAGAATTCTCAATAAATGTGCACTGTGTAACACCGATTATCATCAGTTTTCGTTCTTGTTCGGAAGCATTGTCTTGGAAAATTGTTCCCTGAGGACAGTAGTGATATTATTTAAAGGAGTGGCCACACCGCTGCTTAATCGTATGCGCACCGTTTTATCGTATGCCCTTCACACCGCTGCTTAAAATATACATACGCAAACGGTGCGAAATCGTAGGGACATGCGGTAAAGTTCTGCAGGGCTACTACGAAACTCGAAATCCGAAGTTCGTGTCGTGCGATCCCTCTGACACTTATACTAGTTAATACTAGAGCGAGAGGGACCGACACGACACGAACTTCGAGTTTCGTAGTAGCCCTGCTGACGCTACGGCACGTCCCTACGATTTCGCACCGTTTGCGTATGAATATTTTAAGTAGCGGTGTGGAAAGCATCCAAAAAAAACGGTGCGCATACGATGCTTCACTGCGATTCCGCGCCGGCACCGTTTTTTAAGCAGCGGTGTGGCCGATCCTTAAATCGTCAAATATTTATAGTCCCGAACACTGTTAGTGTAGAAACAGGTCCAGGCAGTTTAGAGAGTTGTCTAGCATTATTTAATGATAGCGATTTTTCACCAATTATAAAAGCTTGACAGAATAAAAATACTGCTGAGCTGTTCCACCTCATAGGAGGTATACGAACAAGCTAACAAAGTAACTTCAATTCTCGAAGAGGTTTAAAAAGCAAGGAGGATTTACAAATGTCTGATTATTTAGACAAGTTGGCGCTCCAAGAGTACCTACTAAAGGACATAATTTACAAATTTCTTACAGTACACCGCCGATTTGTTATTTACGGCATCTTTTTATAGATCTTGTTTGTTTTTTCCTCGGCATTTTATTCCCGGACCTTTATTGTTGTGTACCAAATCCTCGAAGCGTATTATCTGCGAGTTGGGATTGCTATCTTTTATTCTGTAACGATGACTCATTGGGGGGAAACGTGGGGCGGAAAAATTGCAGAGTTTACTCCGGCTTTAAGATATTATGATATTACTGTAATATGATTGACCGTTACTTTTATTGGGAGCCGGTTTATATTTTTTTGTCCAATGTAATTATTCCGAGCCATTTTTTTTATTTATAAATTGAGCTTTATCTCGCAGCTTCGTTTCCTTGGAAGAAGAAACTTTAACAATAGGTTAGCTTTTGAATAAACTAACTAACTAAATAGTTTGGCTCAGTGACTCAAAGTGAGTCTTTGCTCTCCGAAACGAGAGCTTGCCACTTAACCCGATCCTGCGCAACTTCACGCCAATTCGAAAATACGAACTGAGACATGGATGCACAGAAAAACCAGAAAAAGAGACCAGCGCTGGGAATCGAACCCAGTTCCTCAGCAATCCGTGCTGCGTGCTATAACTCCTACACCACCGCTGGACAGGAATCTAGACACGAATTTTTCCTATGCATACATATCTCAGATTGCTTATTTTTACTACACTACTTATGCAGCAGCACTAGCGACATCTATGTTCCGCTCTCATCGAGAGACGTCACACTCTTTCGGAACCAACCGCTCACCCAGACAAGAGATGTCGCTACTAAGCAATCAAATTATGATTGGTAAAAGTAACAAATTTGGAGTTGAAATATAAAAAATACAAAAAGACTCCAAAAAACCAATCATAATTATTAATATCTAAGGCGTATTATAAAGTTAATGATTATTATCATCGACAGGGATATTTGGACATAATTCCGATCCGCAATAGCGATGCCTTCAAATAACGAACCTACTGTCACACTACTGTGTTAAAAATAAAACTGTGTTAATAATAAAGTTGTGTTAAATACTTGTGATGTATAGTATAGATATCATTTAATAATATTGTAAATCTGTTTAAAAAAAAATATACCTCGTTGAGTTCCTTGCCGGATTCTTCTCTACAGAGGCTTTTCCGAACCGGCGGTAGATTTTTTTGACACTCATAAGTGCTTGTTATAGCCTAAATTGAATAAAGATATTTTGACTTTGACTGGCTCAGCATAATGCTGAAGTAACCTGTCAGGCAAAAATATAATCTTCGTATTGAAAAGTATGAGACTATGATAGGGGCCGTCTTTCACCTATTAGAGGCCCTGGGCACAACATGATGCATGCATTCTGTAAGCCTGATTTTCAGGCGAGAGTTCAGAGAGAGAGACAGTTATCGTTCGTTTGGTAATGGAGTAAGGACTAGAGGTCCCAATACATCGCGGGGCCCTGAGGGCCTACTCTTAAGTTCGAAAATCGAAGTTCGTATCGTACCGTCCCTCACGCTCTCATATTAAATAGTATAAGTGTCAGAGGGAGCGCACGACACGAACTTCGAGTTTCGAGTTTCATAGTAGCGCTGCTGGGCACGTGCCCAGTGTGCCCAGTGGGGGAGAGGAGCCTGACATGCTCACTAGCACGCTTCCTAACCAACCGTCCCCGTCGCGTGTCAAAGTGTGTTGTATGAGCTTGACATTCGGTTCCTGGTACGTTCCTATTACGGGCATAGTTGATACGGTGTAGTACTCGCATGTAGGTTATGGTAAGTTAGTCGTTAGTTCTAGTTGCAAGTGTGAGCGTTCGTGCGTGAGTACGTGCGTATGTGTAGGTATGTATGTGTATTTGTTTTTAAGGTTCCGTACACAAAAAGTAAAAACGGGACCCTTTTACTAAGACTACGCTGTCCGTCCGTCTGTCTGTCTGTCTGCCTGTCACCAGGCTGTATCTCATGAACCGTATACATACATACATACAATAAACGTGATTTTTTTTTTGCCGTTTTTATACGGGTGTGGCCTGTATACGAGCAAAAATGAAAACATAGATCGTCCTCGTCAAACTAAACAATATTAGTTCAGCGACTTGTAAAGATAATGGAGTTTTTGAATTTTCCTTTTTTCTTACAAATTAAATACTAATATCTATGTACCTACGCCATCCTAGAACACAACTGCCGCCGCCTGTCACGCTAAAAACATCAAATATTTTGCTTTACATTGCTTCTTCGAATAAACTTAAAAGTGTAATAAAAATTAAAAAACTATTTTTTTAAGTCGCTGAACTACTTAATGTTTAATGAATGTATGAGCTATATTTTAATTATTTGCTCTTATTACAGGCCACACCCGGTAGATAATGGTACGGAACCCTTCGTGCGAGCGTCCGACTTGCACTTGGCCGTTTTTATTTTTATGTGAATACGACCTCTGGTGTAATGTAACACACAAACTTTTTATACTGATATTCTCACGGGACCCGGGTAGAATCCCAAATTCTTTGTTCATTAAATTTAAGGGCGAAATTACATTTGAAATTTCACCACAAGCTTTACGGTGAAGGCAAACATCCCGCACAAATATGCGAAGCCAATCAACGGTGTGTGTGAACTTCCCAGTCCGCAGTGGGCCCGGTTTGGAACTGCGGCCCAAGCCCTCTCGTTCTGAAAGGAGGCCTGTGTCCAGCTTTGAAACGTACTTATACTCGTATAGGCTGGGATGACCAGAACCCAATGAAGCCGGGGGTAAAGGTTAGTAAAAAAAAAATTGTTATAAAGTTGGTTGCAGCTTACAAACACACTTTTGATAAATGTTCAATTGTGCACCTACAATTTGTAAATGGAATCCACGGTCATCCCAGTCTATATAAGTACGTTAATGCACATTTATCAAAAGGACGACATTGGTTGCCGTAAACGGCAATTTAAAAAGTGCCCTTACGTGTAGGTCTTGATTCCCGAATCCCGGCAATTCTCGTTAATCTTGGGCTATTCGACCCTTGAGACTTTACACTAAGCCCCTCTAAGGCTCCAATTTGTTTGTCTTTATTTCCTCAATCGATGTCACGGCACACGTGTTAGAAATGTTATCAATAAATCAAAGCAGTATTTGATATTTTCAATCCGAAACTCGCTTAAATTTTGATTTGTGTCTGAGGCTGTTGAATAAACAAATAATAACTTAAAACCCATTTCGCAAAGAACCAAAACAAATAAGCCAAAGCAAAGCTGTCGCCGTCGCAGCAATAAATGTTTCCCTTCCAATAATAACAGATACCTTCCGCGTGTTTTTCCGCGCATTAAAATAATACATGTGAGCGGAAATAAGTGTTTTCCGCTAATCCATCTCGGAGGCAGATGGCTGTACAGCCGTGCAGCCTTCGCCCCTACCCCGCGCGGCGCGTCAGTGCCTGCTAGAACTTTGGCGGCGACGGTGTCGTATCCGCCCGTTGTAACTGAAATACGCGCGCGATTTAAAATTGGAACTCAAATTAAAAAAAATTGGCTCATTAGTTATTCGAATTTTTAGAATTTTTTATCGTTCGAAAATTTGAATGTAGTGTAGTTTTAGATGTCGTGGTTTACAAATTATACATACCTAGTTGTTGTTTAATAGTGTTGATGTTGAATAAAATTAAAGTAAATATTTAAATAGTAAGGAGTTGTGTATTGGTCGAAGTTGTACCAGTTTGTAAGTTGGTTGTTAGGAATATAAAACTATTTGGCTACATTATCACAACTTTGGTCACAGCATTTTATTACCTGACATATTAAAGTAAAATGCGAATAAGCGTGTCACATAAATTTGGTTAATTTTAGACCACATTTTATCTCTCTCTCTCTCTATTTTTCTTTCCGTACTTTAGAAAAAAAAACATTGAAATGAAATAGCAACAAATCGTCATCGATTTTATTTATAGTGAAATAATAAGTACTCCATTAAGTATAGTTATTTTGCGAATGGTAGGTGTACATAAATCACTACTAATATTATAAATGCGAAAGTGACTCTATCTGATATCTTTTCACCATAAACAACTGATACGATTTAGATGAGACACTTTATATAGAGATAGTTTGAATTTCGAAAGGACATAGGTAGCATAGTTTGTAAACTCATGTGTCCATCATGAAAACTTACATAACTCCCGTGGGATAGAAATAAACGAATTCTGCCCGTACGCTATATATTTGAATGAACACTAAACTTAAAGTGCACATTTTTTACACAAAACGGACCCGTGACGTGATTGACCCCTATTTCACTTCATGATGAGTGCAGGTGAAGCCAAAGTGACAACCTATTCACTCTTCCTTGAAGAGCTAACAACAACATAAAGGGAGCCAAGTCCCAACTCAACACATTATACACTAGATGAAAGAAAATCAATTTTATATAGCTCTAAGAAACACATAAAAGAATTCACTATTGTAGCCCTGATTTCTTTAGAAAGGTCTTATTATTCCTTTATTACCGTGGCCAGTCATATCTACCGAGGGTTTCAATTTAATTTGCTACCCTGGCACATTCGGAGGACAGGGGGATACTACGAAATTAGAAAATCGAAGTTCGTATCGTACCACCCTCTCACTCTCAGCGGGACGGCAAGATAAGAAGATCGAATTTTGCATTTCGTAGTATAGCGCCAGCAGGTCTACTACGAAACTCGAAACTCGAAGTTCGTGTCATGCGATCCCTGTGACACTTATTCTATTTAATACGAGAGCGAGAGGGACGGTACGATACGAACTTCGAGTTTCGAGTTTCGTAGTAGCCCTGCAGGGACGGACCCACAATCGAATGTCAACCCTTGTCAACAGTAGAATTTGATACATTAGCAATCTGTACGTTTTATATAGTAGTGTCATATTTATACTCTTGAGTTGTGGTCGCCGCCGTGTGAGGATGGGCATTAAGAACTAAACGTCGTGAATAGTCAAAATCACCACCGCTTTGTTTTTTTTTTTTAAATAAAAATGGAAAAGAAATAACAGGTTCAAGTTCGCATTTGTAGAATACATGCTCTACATACATATATATCAATGTTTGTCAATTGTTGTTTTACTTATTTTGTACAATAAAGTGATTACATAAGTCTAGTCTACAATTTTTGTAAGTTATGTAAATTAAAATTAAATAATCGGGACTGTTGAAGTTTAGGATCAATTTTCCAATCTCGTAGCCAGATTTGGTAGCTAGCTACGAAATGGCAATTGTGGTTTCGAATCGGAAATAATTTTTAAATTCCAAATTTTAGCTACCAAGTCTGGCTTCGAGATGGGACTAACTAAAGGATTCCCGTTTCGTAGCCAGCTTCGAATCGGGAATATTTTTCCCATTTCGAAACTAGCTACCAAATCTGGCTTCGAGATGGGATTAAAGAACAAACGCATCGGCATTCTGCTGAATAGAATAATATCCGAGTAAGTTAGAGTTTCAAACTGCGATCAAGACTTCAAGACTAAGCAATTTAATTACAGAACTAGAAGCTACAGTACTAATAACTATCTGTAGTCCTGAAGTCACCCGGTATGTACTTAATAGTGACGCTTTGGAACTTTATTCGTTATCTTTAAACTTATGCCGTATTTTTCCTACAGAGTTTTACAAAAGACCATTAAATTTTGTATCATACGCGGCCATTTTGTACAATTTTGTAAATTTTGCTCAGTAACCTGGCGGTAATTAGTTAAGATAATTAATTAACTGATGTTGTAAATTAAATACGGTATTATCAGGCTAATTGGTAGGGTTAACGGCCTTCTCTACTAGAGTTTTCTGAGCATGTGGAACAATTGTGCTAAGAAAAAAACCAAGAAGAAGCGACGTCGATAGTAAGTCGATTTTTTCTTCACACGATGCTATATCATTTATTGAATCAGGCGTTACTTTGCGAAGGTGTTAGTCTAACAATTGGTAGCATGGTGTACGGTTGTGTCACTCTGAAGATGAGCTCTGGTTGAGTTCGAAACGCGTCAGTGTAGTGTGGTGGTGGTGATGGATGGGTTTGTGTGATTTGTGTGTGTTCTTACAGTGTGGAGGTGGAGGAACTGCATGAACACGCATATTTTGCATAAGCTTAGCTATCGTAAGGTCGCGGGTGAGCAAGGAAATTCTTTTAGTTCATTGATGCTATATCACTCATGTATAACCACGCTTCAAGTCTCTGGGCATTCATGTTTTTTTTTAAACAGTAAGAGTTAGAGTTAGGCCACTAATTCTTGGAGAATTATAGATTCTTCCAAGCACTTTTACATAGCTCCCTTTTTAACTCCCGACGCAAAAAGAGGGGTGTTATAAGTTTGATGTGTGTGTATATCTGTATGTCTTTGTGTCTATCTGTGGCACCATAGCTCTTAAACGGGTGAGCCGATTTGAATGCGTTTTTTTATATGAAAGCAGGTTTTTTAGCGATGGTTTTTAGACATGTTTTCTAACCTTACAGGTATTTTATATCATATAGTTCTATTCGAATAGTCGAATAGATCCCTTTTTCATGCCCCCGTGGTTTCTGCTTTTAACGCATTGTTTGCGAAGCAGATGTTTTGCCTGACACTTGATAGAGATGGATCACAGGAGATCACAGGTAATGGACGAGTTTACCCGAAGGTAAATATTTAGTTTTTGTCACTGGGGAAAAAATGTCGCGTACGACAAAAAGTAAAATGCTTTTTGTCCTTGATTTTTGGATCTCCCATAATGATATTCATTATTAAAATGACATTATATTGCTGTGTATGAAAGAAAGTATTTTTGTGGTGCATCAGGTGTGAGAAAGTCGGAACCAGTAAAATAAATATTTTTGATTCGTAATAATAATTAAAATACACCTATGACTAGGGGCCTTATTGTTTCATTCGGAATGGCAATTGCTTTTACCACTTCTTTTTGTCACACGACACGGTTGAGGGTAGAAAGAGACGCTGAATACAATTGCGAGAATACGTAAACGTTATGTAGCGTGGAATGAATATTTTTGCTAGGCAAGTCGAAGAGTAGAAGTAAGGTAAGGCACTAGTGGCACTGGCACAACCGATGAGTCGAGCAAAGAATGCTTTTAGTCTGAAAATTTTATCGCTTTTGTCGCCGAGCGACCAAATTTTTCTATTTAAAAAACTCGTTTTTCTCGCTACTCGCCAGCGGTGGCACTAATACTTAAGTGGTGGTTAATGTAGACAAACTTTGCCATGCTTTTGTCAAGCAAATAAATCAGACAATCTTCTGGGAATCGAGTTGCTACTTACGTAGTCGAGAAACTGACTCGCGTACCGGGAGACTAGGACTGTTTGATTCATTTGGCAGATGTATGGAACATCATGTCAGCCGAAAGACGTCCACTGCTGGACATAGGCCTCCCCCAAGGCTCTCCACTCAGACCGGTCTAGTGCTTTCCGCATCCACCACGATCCCGCGATCTTAACCAAGTCGTCGCTCCATCATGTTGGAGGCCTACCGACAGCTCGTCTCCCGGTCCCGCGGACGCCATTCGAGAACCTTCTGGCCCCATCGGCCATCAGTCCTGCGAGCAATGTGCCCCGCCCACTGCCACTTTAGTTTCGCAATTCTTCGGGCTATGTCGGTAACCTTAGTTCTACTGCGGATATCATCATTTCTAATTCTATCCCGCAGAGAAACCCGGAGCATAGCCCTCTCCATAGCCCTCTGAGTGACTTTGAGTTTTCTTATGAGGCCCAGTTAGCGCCCACGTCTCACGATGTATGGAACATGGAACGTCAATATTATGATATCAGTAGCACAAGGATTCAACCCGGTGCGCGATTCGGTTTCTTTGGCTGTACTCATGTTACTATTGCTATAGCAGTTGCGTATTGCTAGTGTTTGTAACATATAACCTAACCTAACCAACAAAAAATTGGAAAACCCCAACTTTGTCACTTCAAAGTTCAATATCGGTCCACCCGTTTAAGAGCTACGGTGCCACAGACAGACACACATAGCGGTCAAACTTATAGCACCCGTCTTTTTGCGTCGGGGGTTAAAAAATTACGGTACTTATCCGTTGTGACACAGCACTTAATCTTTGTTTTGAAATTGAGCAGAAATGTGAGAAACAATCAGAGCGTTTTTATTTCAACAGTTGTCCTTCCAATTTAAAATTAGAAAGTTAAAAATGTATTGTTTATTTTTCCGGCGAAGACAATTATTGTGGAGCTCGCTCTTGGCTCAAGCGGTCCCGCCGCTTTTGTCGCGATTCTCTTCCGCTAATGAGACCAGCCATGGATCATTGAGATGGTTATTTTTATCAGCCATTTTTAGAGTTCTATTGTATTATGCTCACTAGCCTGTTGCCCTTAACTCCGTCCGCGTTGAATTCGTTTATCGCTATCCCGTGGGAACTATGCAATTTTCCGGGATAAAAACTATCCTATGTCCTAGTTTTTATCCCGGAAAAAATTGAAAAATTAAATTTTGTATACGTAGTTTGAGTTTGGGTCTTCCGCTTGTAGCGGAACGGCCGCTTGTAGACGTCCGGCGTCTGTTGTTTTCACTGGACAACGGACCGTTTTTTTGCCGGACTTGCGGTGTTGTATGGTATACGATGAATGTGTGCACATGCACCGGCCACTTCTCCAGCCACTTAGCCATACAACACCGCAAGTACGGCAAAAAAAACGGTCCCTTGTCCGGTGAAACAACAACGGTAAATATCATTAATTACATCTTTCACTTAGCGCTCTTTCAAAAAATTATCCATTTCACCAACAAAAAAGGTAATAAACTCAAACATCGCACAATTAAACCCTTATCAAGCACTTCGAAAGATTACAAAATTATTAACATTATAGCCACTCGTGGTTGCGATAACGGAGCATATTGTTTGCATTACAAACAATAACCAGTTGAAATAAAACAATAGACGCGGGCAGAAAATATTTGCTCTGTCGTTTAATAATATTTAGCAACGTGCGGCAACAACGAAATTAAAATAAGCATTAAGTTCGCATACGATCATAATTAAGAGTCTAATGTTTGAAGAAATATATAGGTCTGCAAGAAAACAACCATTTGTGATATGGCTTTTAGGAACAGTAATAACTATATCGAAAATACAAACTGAGACATGGATGCACAGAAAACCAGAAAAAGAGACCAGCGCTGGGAATCCAAATAACCAATCATGAACAGTAATAACTGATTAACCTGTTAATTCCACAAGTTATATGTTTGATGATAGTTATTTGCAACATCGATCAATGTTATGGAAACATATTTAATATCATGTCAACCACAATGCGAAACTCCTGAAAATCATTTACAGGGATTTTCAATCGAGCTAGCTCAAACATCTTCTGAAATATTTTGGATTAATTTTAAAATACCTTGTCAATAATCACTTCTTACAAGCTTTTGCTTAACTTCACCTCGTATATTTGTTTGTTTCAAATCTTGCAAGTTTGGTATGCATATGTAGGTTGGATGACAATGCAAAAAAAGCAAAAAAAAGTTTGCGTTAAAAACTGAATTAAAAAAAAACTCATTTGAAGTTGGCTCTTTATGTATAATTATACCAACATCGCCTTTTCCAGTTAAACCATATTAAATGATTATAAATGTGTCTCATGAAAACGGTTGTAACTTTAATACATTGCTTATATCTGATCATCTTTAACTTGAAGTTAACTTGACTTGCGTCTGGTAGTGGTACCAAATGAAAATATAAGTATAAAAGCGATTGATCGAACCGAAGGGATTTCATTTAAATATGAAATAATATCTGAAGCTTGTGCTTGCCATATTTAGTAAATATGTTATAAGAAAGAAGTACCGAAAAATACCACATTTTCAATTAAATATTGAGATTTCTTAAATAACATAATTTATTTATTACACCTATAAAAATCCAAAAATCTGTTGGAAATAGTCTCTTACAACAATTATTGCTTAGGTACCTACTTTCACTAAATATTTCGGTAAATTTAAAACTTAATTGATGACGCGACAGTATTAATATTACCTTATTGTTATCTGGGTAGAGAAATATAATTGGCGCAATTTGCTCATAGAGGGTTTCAAAAACAATAATGATAATTTGTGGTTATAGCGGCTATATAATTATAGTGATACATATTCTGTGAAATTTTGCAGACAATATAATACAATGACTCTTCATTATACACCAGAAATAGTAAGCGATGCAGAAAACAGGTACATAGAGAGAAAATTACAAGGTAAGCAATAGGCGGCCTTATCGCTTAAGAGCGATCTCTTCCAGGTAACCTATTAGGCAGACTATTAGATTCAACAGTTTAGTAGCTAGACCTCCTACGGCCATAGTTCTACATAAATTTTATGTCACTTAGGAGAGAGTTCAAATATCACATTACAATAAGTCCTCATAGGACACTGGGCCGCTGGAGTGACAGAGACAGACTGGCGGTCGGATGAGCGAGAGCAATAAGGACGTTTATTGTAGGTACTTACTTCAAACATGACGGAACTCTAAACATTAAAGTGTTGAACATATATTGTTGCGTCATAAACTTGATCGTTTTGGTCGTAAACCTAACCCTGTTCCGACTTTTTGTTATAGGTATACGTATAATGAAGTAACGCTCACATTATTTTTTTGCAACAACAACAAGTAAAGCCAAACCAACCAGCAAAAACCAACGTCTTTGTATATTATTTAATTGCGTAGTGTCCTGGTTTAAAAAAATATGTAATTAATCCATCAGTTATACTATCAAAAAGCATGTACCTATCTATACATTATTTTAATTCTAGAGGCTACCGTACTTTAAGTTCAGAGAGACAATATGTTCTTTCATGTATTTTACTTGATAAATAAAATGTATTATATAATCTACTATTATTTCATCTGTGACTGGTAAACGCGTAAATATTAAACAAATAAGTACCTACCTACATGCTAGCCCGACAATTTGATTTAATAACACACCGATACGATCTCTAATGGAACATTAAATAGCCATTAAGTTTTCACGCGTTATTTGAAATAGCAATTACAGCAGGAGGCCATATTAGCACAATTATCGGTCCGTAATCTCATTTGGGACGTTAACAGTCGCCGCGGGCCGTACGCAGTAAATCGATATGCGATTGTTTCAGGTTAGAAATAATATCAGATACCATCTGGACACTGATTAATGATTAACACGTTAAAACATGCTTATTTTTTGGGGTTGCCTTAAGGGCATAAGACACTAGGTCCTTGCTTTGTTTAGTTGTTTTTAATTTTGTATGAGGTGCTTTATAGGAGATGGTGTGCGGTCGGAAAAAAACCATTATGAAGGAGTGGGAAAGGAGGGCCGAGACAATGCAGTGATAAATTTATTGACATTGTGATTAAAAGCCCAGTGCAAATTATCTCGGGATGTTTTCTTTCAACGCAAAGCTCATAGTAAATTTAGAAAAATTTAAAGGCGCGCCCCGGGATTGGAACCCACGATCCTCTGACGAGAGGCCGTAGGTCAAACCACTAGAACACCAATAATGTTTTGTTTGAAAGACTTATTATGTGTTCCTTATTTAGAATAAAGCATAATGTCTTTATATTTATTTATATTTTATATGTTAACTAAGAAAAACAAGCACAAGGACAATACAAAACAAATATTTCAAGTACATACCTACTTACCGTATAAAATTGTAGAATAAATTATCACAGATTTAATAACAGTGCATTTTTTCTTTAAGTCATACTTCTACTCCACCTAAGGGACTAATGTGTTAAATTTTAGGAAAACATAATATAGATACCTAATGTATCTCCCGGTGCCAACAACTCATACCTCCACACACCATTACAACTTCTGGCATTAGATAAATGTAGAAACTCCACTGAGATATAAACCACTGGTGTAGATTTCCATTGCAAATTAAGGTATAAGGCTCACACATTTGCAATATCGTCACTTCTGCCATCGTACTTAAATAAGAGTAGCTCTCACCATTATTTTAGCGAGTACCACTTAGCGTACACAAAGTGGGAGATTAAAATAAAGTGGTCTGAAAATGATATATAAGTATCATGGTTAATAACAATTTCGTCGACTCTTAAGACTTAGGCAAGTTTATGAAAATTGTAGTCCCACTTTCTTCTTCATTATGGCATTTGAGACTATAAGTATAATGTATACTAATACATAAATAAATTATGTATGTTCTATTTTGTTAAGTTCTTCATTTTACTAGCTTTTGCTACCACTCCGTCTCCGAGAAATTAGTTAAATTTTTGGGATAAAAACTATACAGCCCAGTCCATCCTAGTGTCTCAAACTGTTTTCATACCAATGGGAAAATCTAATCACTTGAAACAAAGATTGATACGTGTATGTATCATTTACCTGCTCACTGAGATATATCTCATTAGCTCGCAGAACGAAACGTAACATTATTACCTTATTGCTCATTCATTTTCCTAAATCACTTTCATGCTTGTAACTTGTATTCTCCTTCGATGATATTAAATGATTGACAATAAATTAAAAATGTTAGATCATGACATCTAACATCAGAATTTTGTCAGCCATCATCGCATTATCTAAGGTAAAATAAGTCTGTGCAAGTGAGATAAATGATAAGTTGATAAATTTGGATTTAAACTGATATAAAGAGTGATACAGATACAGTTCAGCGAACGGGGGCCTACCACGCTCTCTTAATACGATTCAGTTTAGGCTCTAAACTGAACTGCGTCGCTATTTCGTACCACGACGTTACTTTTGCGATTCAGTTCAAGCACGTTTCAGCGACAGCGATGCAGACATTTTCATTCACTCACTTCAAGCGGTTTTCGTACCATGACGCTTAACTTGAGTGGGAATTGAATCGCTTCAGTGTCAAATTTAGCGATTCAGTATAAGTTACTCATTCTGTCAATTCTTTTGGATCGCTTTTTTTCAACTAATGAATTTCAAGAACTTTTAAACTTTTATTCAAGTTTTATAACATTGTGCTTCTTAACTCCTCATTCATAAAACTAACTTTTCAGTAAGAAAAGAGACTCGTGGATTAGTGACAGCGTAAACATTTTATTTGTAATCAACACAACGGTTGCTAAGAACATGGAATGACATAACTAGTTATGGTTTTCCAAAATAAAGAGGTTTTAGTATACAATATTTGGTTTGCATATAGCGGCATCCCTTTCGCGACTTAGCGTTTCAGTTTCGGACCAGAGACAATATCGGTCTTTCATTCACTTGTAAACCATTGAGACTCAGCTCTGAGAAATAAACGTCGTGGTACCAATTTCGACGATTCAGTTTAGGTGCCTAAATTGAACTGCTCTGCGTTTGGATCGTTTATGAAAAGATCATGGTAGGCCCCCTGATGTAGCTCTTTTGTGTACATCATTCATGAGCTACCCATCTCTACAGTTCAGCGATTTAAGTGCGAAGAGGTAACAGGTAACAGACAGACAGAATGTCACACTTATAGTACAGGTAGGTGTTGCTCGTTGGTACTTATTGCTTTCAGTTGGTACACAATTTCTAATGGCTTTTCAAACGTATTAAATATAATGACCCGGATAACTCACGTCTTAAATCGAGTTTAGCTCGACATGTTTCGGGCTAATCCGTAGCCCTTCGTCTTCGGAGAACGGGCTTTTCGGGGATCGGGATTCGGGCTACGGATTAGCCCGAAACATGTCGAGCTAAACTCGATTTAAGACGTGAGTTATCCGGGTCATTATATTTAATATGAGTGAATCTCACGGTAGTTTCATGTTCAAAATTGCAAATCTTTACGGAGAGATATGCTTTTCGAACGTGTCATTAAAATTACGAGGTACAAAAGTGATCACGTATTTATGACGTTGACTGTACCATATTGTATGGAGTGACGGACCACTGACGGAACCCTAACTTCGTACAGTGACCGTATTTGGGTACCGGCTCGTAAAACCGTATAGTTCTGGGCATATATGGGTTAAAGCCTCCTCGGCCCTCCGCCTTATTGGATTTCACTCCGTATGGTGATGGAGTGGTCATTCAACGGAATGGCAGTCGGTACGCGAGTTTTGTAGGTATCATTAGAGAATAATTAAAATTAATGAGTGGGATAGTGGCGAGGCTCCGACATTGAACGTGTTAAGTTTGAAGAATTTCTATGCTTTATGGTCTATGGTTGTGGGTATATTTGTTAAAGATTGACAGTGATATTGGCCGTGAGAATTATCATGAAATAAGTTACAACGAAAGTGTTACTCGTAATTTATTTAATCTGAAATCTGTATCTGTTATTTTATATTTTGATTTACTAAATTTATGTAATTCGATATAATTTAATCTTAAAGTATTTAATCTTATTTAATTTAGTATGATTTAATTTACTTTAATGTGTTGTATTTGAATAATTTGTTTTATTTTATTTCTTGAAATCCGTATTAAATGAAAGTTAAAGTAATGGTAATTTAATTGGTTGACCCTGTTATGTGATAGTTGTCATAGTCAGCAAAAATTATTACTCCAGCATTTAAAAAAAAGCCTTAAAAATATTTAGTACAGAAGAATGTAGACACGATTTTTTCTAGCAACAACACTTGATCCCATTGTTCTTTACAAAGTAATATCTTTTGTTCTTTTAATCGGTGGTAAGAGCAAAAGAAAAGAAATCAAGTGAAAGAGGTAATTTCTTGACACCCGCAAAATGAAGCCTATTCAATTCAAGCTGTTTTCAGCTTGGAAAAGCTCAATCGGAACGAACCAATTCATGTTTATAACAAAAGTCATTTCCGTCGCGATCCCCGCCAACTGTCTTCCCGGTTCCCGCCAAAACTTTCCTTTAATGCCCACTGGCATTGTCACTGGCCATTTGTCACTGGCAGCCGGCTGTATATTGATTCCATCCCCACCGAAAAAAACATCGGCGTTGTCTACGGCTAAATCA
The DNA here is from genome assembly GCF_025370935.1 of Choristoneura fumiferana. NCBI lineage: Eukaryota > Metazoa > Arthropoda > Insecta > Lepidoptera > Tortricidae > Choristoneura > Choristoneura fumiferana. Next base: position 4,471,928 of record NC_133484.1, read on the forward strand.
CGGGGTATTACCATAAAGCGCTCGCCCGCTGTTTCAGATTGGACTCCTTCGACCGTGAATGGGAAAATGAGGATCTGATGATTTCTCATTGGTCTCGTTTCATAAATAAGCACAAAAATGGCATGTTTGTAACTTTTTCCCTTTAAAATGCTATACGACAAATGAAATAAACGAGTCGTTTCACTGACTGGAAAGAGGGCGGTTCTATAGAAATTAATATTGGGACAAATTTATAACAATGAACCAGTCTCAAACTAAAGTTTGTACTATAGGTGATAGGCAGCCGATAAACATACTTTAACGTACCTATAGCCAAATATATAGGTATAAAACATATACGAGACAGAAATGGGATTATCGGGATATGTAATCAGGACTTTTACCTTCGTAGCGAGGATGAAGAAAACAACGGATATTTCCTAATTGATAGTTCCCTACCAAAACCTCCTAAAATTCATGTTCGAAACTTATGAGCGGTGTTGGTTCTTCATCGTTGTTAGTCGGGTCACTATGATCGCCTATTTATAATCGAAGCAGGTTTAGCAAGGATTTATTAAGGCCCCAAGGTGAGGTATAGCACTACATACAGCTCTCGCTTACTCAGCCCTCTGTCTAATTGGAGCCGAGGCTCAAAACATCCGCTGAGGAAACGCCCGGCGAATTGGAGTACGCTGAGTGCATTTTAATTTCGGAATGGTCATTGTAACGCTTTCTTGGCATCATTTTTAAAAAAGCTTTTAATATGACTCGTCTCAGGAATTAATATGCTGTTCAGAGATGATGATAAAGTATTCATATGGTTTGTTATTCGAGCGTAGATAGTCAAGTTATTATGATTTTTTGACACTTTTTCAGCTAGATTATACATTCGGCAAGTTATAAGTCTGTAAGACAATAGCATATGACCTAAAATAAATTGTTCGTCGTGTAAGTGTTCTAAAACTTATACTTATACCAGCAGCGTATACAAGTGGTTTAATAATAGTGAGTATCTTCTCTGAACGTCCCAGCCTAAAATCAGGGAAAACGTCAATCAAAAACGTTCTATTTTCAAAATTCTATTCAATGAGTATTATAAAACTGGCAGTACAGAATTTATGAACAAAATTAATAATAAAAACGAAAGTTTAAAAACGGAACTGCCAAGGAACGAGGTTGCAGGAAGCAAAGAGGTTGCGGTGATCAAACTGGCAGTCTAGAATCCATAGAAAACATAAGTTAACACGTTCGTTCTCGAAAATCTGAAACTGCTCAAGCTTGGCTCAAGCACAAAGAAGCCACATCGCATTATATTATAACGTACCGGTAGATCCTGATCTATGGAAAATAAAACGAGCTAAGACGTTCCACTTCGAAGTTGAAACTGCCGGTCAGCTGGTGCGCGGCCGCCGCGCCGACACCCTGGGCGAGCACGCGGCGATGCTGGCCGTCGCCATTTGCTGTATACTGGTGCTGCTGCTGGTCTTCATTATCCTGATCATCGTGGTCGGCCAGAACATTGAGGTCAAGGGCGGCTCATAGCGATGGCGAGGTAACTTTAGTTTAGCTTTGGTAGAAGTAGGCCAGGTGCTAACTGTCGAAGTGGCACCATTTCTCAATTGTTTTACTTCTTAACCGACTTCAAAAATGCCGGAGATTCTCTATTTCACTGTATTTTTATGTGTGTTAGGTACCTCGCAACATAACTTTTTTCTAGGAGGACTGATTTTAATGATTATTATTTTTTTCTTCATCTTACAGGCGATGCCTAATGCTCGGCCTAAAACTCGTTAATAAGCGTTTTCCCAGAGATAAGACCAAGGTAGATCGATTTGTCATCCCCACATACGAAATTTCATCAAAATTGTTGGAGCGGTTTCCGACATCCCCGAAATAATATATACATTATATACAAGATTTGCTTGTTTAAATGTATAATATATACCTAAGTCAATATTTAATTAAATTAATACCTACATAACATAAATATAACAGATTTTATGTACCTACCTAATTCTTCAAGGTATCCACCGCGACAAAATCATACCAATGCAAAGTGATAGCGATGCGAAAACTTAATAAGATACCTTTTAGAACTCCGTCGAATCCAGTTAAACGAATTCAGAATCGAGCCCCCTTATTATATTGCGCGTACCTACTTACGTACCTAATGGAAAATGAAAAAAGTTTTTTCGCTTTATTATTTCGTGATTGAATTTCTACCGCCAAATTTTAACCAGGATGGAGATTACGAACTGTAACCAAATCAATATGATTACAATCTACTTATGTATGGATAAATTACAAGTACTTAGGTACCATCAGCCAAATAAGTGGTCTATCAATTTTTAAACAAGTTCCTATCAAATGAATATGTCTTTAAAGTCGAACTTTCAAGTTGACAGACACGTCTATTGGCATTATTGTTTTATGACATGCAAACGGTTATCAACTTTAGGGTTGTAGACCACATATTTATATTTGTTACAGGGCAACTCGGTGAAAATCGAGTCCCCTTGGCACACAGCTCGAGTAGACCAAAACCATCCTTACACGTTGGAACTGAAAAAGCACTGTATTGCGTGGTTTCTAAGGTGTTTCCTTTCAAGAACCTTAAAGCTGAGTTGGGGTTCCTCCAATGAAGTAAAGCATAGGTGTCATCAATACGGGTAAAAAGTAATGAGGGGTGAGGGTGAGAGCGTCTCATGTTGAATTTCAATAGACATCAGGCAAACCTTTCCAGTTGGCCGCCATATTATTTGAAAAATTGGATCTCGATGCCACCGAGAATTTAGTCTATGGGCTAATTGTTTTTTAGTGTTACAGCCTCTTTCCCAGCTTATTAACAGCCTCCTATTAACACTTAAGAGTTAGCCAGAATCTTGCCAAGTTTATTGAGATTGTTCTGTGAAAAGGCTATAATCTACCCTAGACATATACTTTCTGGAGAATCGAGGGGGATTAAAAGTGGATGAGCGGAAATCGAAAGCTATCGATTTAATCTAAACTTAGGTTCGATGATTTTGGTATTATGTTTGGTATTTGGGGCTAAAATTTTAATTACGTTATCAATAAACTTTTTATGCAGAGGTAAGTATCGTTCTGTTACATCTCTCGTCCATTCAGGGCGAGAGTACCTAAAAGCGCAAAAAAGAAAACAAAAACATAAAAGAAGGAAAAAGAGAACAAGACAACCTGACGCAATTCCAAATAAAGACAGTAATTACATATAATAAATGGATAAAAATGTACGTCGAGGTTGAACTCATTCACTAATAGTACTAATACATTTTCATAATCTATTTTTATTCGTAAACTGGGAAAATTCGTAATTCCCCCAGGTTGACAAAAGTGCGGGCAACAGATACACATTTTTCAAATCAATATCCGCGACCCCTTTTAGCCCCTTGCTTGTAAAGTAAAACCCCCGACGTGCCAGGAATCCTCGTCATACTTGATACGCCGATCAATCTCTGCCAGCTTCACTTGTCACTAGAAATTTATACACCTTTAATGTTCTCAGAATAATGTTAAACTTTGTCGTGAAAGGATGATAGACTGTTTTGTCGCGCGTTCTAAGAAACGTTACACGAGAGGCATTTAGTATTAAGTCGCCATTTTTTTTGTGACCTTGTTATGCAAGCAATATAATGATCCTAGCGCCACTTAGTAGAGGAACTCGTATTCAACATCGCGCCAGGTATCGAAGATTCTAGAGTCGGATATTACTGTTTCTAACATTCTTTGAACGTGACACTACCGTGAGACTAACATTCTTCTTGTGGCCTTCAGTCAGCAAACAATAGCACCTGCCTGGAAAGACATCTTTCTCCCCATAGTAGCACAAAAATATCCTTCCGTCTTAGGTACACAAGAACCTTAAGTAGGTATAAAATTTTCAAAACCCCATACATTTATCTGATAGTCTCTTCGAACCACTGAAATGAAATTTAAATTTAACCTACCTTACCTCTGTATTAAAACCGATATTTTTACCCCTTTTCAGGGAAAATCTGACAAGGAAATAATAGACTACCGGCGGAAAGGCCAGTGTTACCCGACCAAAATTCTCGCGAAGGGAGACCACGTATTACCCTTAATAATGTTAATTAGAGTGTTGTTCGGTAAGATTCTACATCCTGTGTACACCCAAGAGATAATTAACAGTTAAATCCCTAGGGCTTTTAATCATCAACTTTTGAGGAAAAGCATCGTTGCGATAAAAAGTTCAAGCGTTTTTAGGTAAAACTAAGCTATCGCGGGGTTACCATTTCGATCTTGATAAATGTCTTGAGTCTTTCTTAAGGAAGTGTAAAGTTACTCAAAAAGCAATAGACAGGGCTATGCTGATTCTCTGCGAGATCGAGTGAAATAAGGGTCGCTGAAGACCCAAAGTAAGCGATGGAATCATCATTATCAGCCATAGTTCGTCCGCTCTTGGTCATAGGCCTTTCCATAGACCTCCAGTTCCCTCGAATGTTACGTCGCCTATGTCATACAAGTAGGAAGGTATATACACAACATCGTTTAACGTTTTTGATTTTGCTCGTGCTCAATGAACTTAGGCTGCGTTTCCACTAGAAATCTGCTGGGATGTGTTGCGAGGTAGTACGTGTTTTTCATGAACCAATAGAAACGCTTCATTTGCCTGTCCTCGTACAGCGCATCTCTGTTGGAAACAGCTGAGCGGAGGGAAGCTAGGTAAAATGAAGAGTTTCTATTGTTTCATGAAAAACGACACTCCTCGTATCACATCCTCGCACATCGAAAAGCCCAGCAGGGCTACTACGAAACTCGAAGTTCGTGTCGTGCGGTCCCTCTAACACTTATACCATTTAATACGAGAGCGAAAGGGACGGCACGATACGAACTTCGAGTTTCGTAGTAGCCCTGGAGTTTAGAGCTGCAACAAAAATCGTGCAAGTTACATCATTTCGCAATGAAACGAACGAGTATGAAGTTGGTCAATCGAGCGCCCCTCGCACCTTTAGAATAAAAACGACACAATTTGAAATATTTGCATTTTCAAAATAAACTGTATTTGTTGCAGAACCTTTTTGATACAAGCCTTTACCATTTTTTGACTTATGATTTTGTTTATATGTGACACTCGAACTTGATAATAAAAAAACTACAGAAGACTATCGAAGGATTTTGCTTTATTAGATTGATTTAGATACAGTATTAAACAAAACATGATTGAGTTTTAAAATGAGAACATTTCGAACTGCGTAAGTTTAATTCTAAATATGCGCTATGTATACTTCGTTTTTTTTATAAAAAAAGGTAAGCGATCTTGACGTGTCTTTTTATTGAAAAATAATGTTGAAAATAAGTTACAGCAAATATGAAACAATTAGCAAGGACATATGATCATGTACGTGTTTTTGGTATCATAAGTAATAGTTACTGTTTTTTTTATAAACGATTTTCAATAAAAAGACTCGTCAAGATTGTTTACCAAATTTCTAATGCTAAAAAAAACAAAGTATAGGTAATGCAATTTGCACGATTTTTCATGCAGTCATCACTGGGTTTTACGCAAATATCAAAGCGTTTCGCAGAAATTGGTCGCGATAACATGTCCAAATTTAAAGCAACCAAGATTAATCAAAAGCCATGACTTAACGCAACTGGGAACTTGAATCGTTTTTCATTTTCGTGTCAGTTAATTGAAAGGAAATAGAACGTTTCCGGACTCACGCACGACGTGTACCAATTTAGATCATCAAATATGTACACTGTAGACTTAAACTATTATAGATCTTTAGTCTATCGAATAAAGGTAAAAATTTGTTGATCGCGCATGAAAACACCTGAAATATTGCCTTTATTTATACAGAGCTGGTGGAATAACAAATTATGTCGATTTTACACCGGATATTATTTGAAAGTTTTAACAGGAAATTGATATTGGATTGTTACAAATAAGACTAAGGGGCTGTTTCACCATCCATTGATTAGTGCACTGGCGGTTAGTTGTGATGCCGTCTCTATTTGTTTTGTTCGAATAGATGGAGACGGCATCACATTTAACCATCAGTTAACACTAATCAATGGATGGTGAAACAGCCCCTAACTCGAATTGCCTTTTAAAAGGAGGATAAAAGGAAATGTTTTAAATGCCGATGCCTAATAGATGACACCTTGCTATCACCTCTTTTATCGATGACATAATAAAATTAACTGCTATTGGGACTTACATAATAACACATATAATTACTCGAAACTAGAAAAAATCATGTGCCAAACTTAAATATTAAATCACAAGCAAAATATAAGAAAGAATATACATATGAGTAATACCGTAGCTCATTCAAACATTCGTTGACATCATCATCATCCCAGCCTATTTACGTCCCACTGCTGGGCACAGGCCTCCTCTCAGAAGGCTTGGACCGTAGTTCCCACGAGGGCCCAGTGCGGATTGGGAACTTCACACATACAATTGAATTACTTCACAGGTGTGTGCCGGTTTCCTCACGACATTTTCCTTCACCGTAAAGCTCTTGGTAAATTTCAAATGTAATTTCGCACATGAATTTCGAAAAACTCAGAGGTGCGGGCCGCGGTTTGAACCCACGAACCTCTGTTTGAGAGGCGATAGGTTAAACCACTAGGCCACCACGGCTTCGTTGACAGCTTCTATCTATTTTAAGCCCAGTCAGAAGTCTGCTAAAAACATTGAGTCAGATAAGCCTAATAAAACCAAACACAGCATATATTTCATGCGAGCTGAAAAAATATACGAAAGTTACTGCAAAAATGTAAACGCTTATAAAAAGCGTAGTCAGCTGGGCGTTCTCTCGGCACTTTTTCAGTTGTTTTGTGTTAAAATTGCAGTGTTCAACACGAGACTATATAAGTACAGTAATAGTAGTTTAGAGAGCATAACGACGTACTGCAAAATAAAAGAAATAACTACAGTAAACTGGGAATAGTTAAACGACGAATTCACTCATTTATAATCGCGTTTGCTAGTCCGCAATCCATAATGTAAAATAATATCAATAAATCGTCACTAAATCTCAAAATTGTTTTTTTTCTGAGTGTACTTTATTTATTGTGAACATTATTTCTAGGGTCAATTACGTTTACTTATTGATTTATGATGTTTTTCGAAGTGACTAAATCTAGAAATAAAAATGCACGTTTCTAATTTATTGAATTTACTAAACTTGTGTGCCCTGGCAGGAGTTGCAAGGCGTCATGGATCGACATACACATAACATTATATTATATATATATATATATATATATATATATATATATATATATATATATATATATATATATATATATAAATAAATAAACCTGAACAAAACAACAAATCCTACTGATTCCCAGCCATCAGTACATACGCCTTGAGCTCTCTAGATTCAAAGACCCCAATCAATCAGAGAAGAAGCCCCGCCAAGGGCCGGCCACTTCACATGCATGTCGCATCGACACACGGCTTTAATAGCCACTCCACACTCGCGAACCATGAATTGAGTCGAGTACGGGCTGACTTTGACTTGAAATACTTTTCGTTCTATTAAATGTATTCAAATAATAATGTAAATATATTTTTGCTTTAATTTTACCATTAAAACTCAAGCTTTCAAAGGGCCTTATTTTATTTTGACTACTTTAAAAAACATTTATATGAGCATACAATTTCCAACAATCTTGGACATGTGCAGAATTGTTAAGAATAATTGATTGATTCAGGAGTTATTTTGCGAAGATCCGTATCAACAAACTGCCACCTATGGCTACATCCGTGCGTTACTTGCTTTTCATGCATAAGTCCTCTTTCCTCCACTTCCAGATAAACCTTAAACATTAACCAACCTGATGAACCTTTGAACATTCCACTCATATCAACCTGTCCCATAATTCCAACTACTCTCGTTTTCACACAAATCAGTCACTAAAGCGACACATTCGACCCCTTTACACACCTGAAACATGATCTCTATCTCCAAGAACATACTTTCCCATAACCAACAGGTACCAAACTTCCCATATGTACTACCTTGTACTTGCAATAATACAGCTTCAAATTCCTATCGTGTTAATTGATCCCTATCCTTCCTCGCATAATTTCAGGTAAACGGACCCTCTCACCTTATGTTGAACTCAAGTTCAGACAATGGTCCCGAGATATGGAAATCCGAGGAAACTTGGAGTAAACAGCTATCTGTAATCAAACTAGCTCCCAGTTTTGTTTTTGATAGCAACAAGTTTAGCGCTGCTGTACGTTTTAAATTGACTTGAAGGTTCTTCATTTGGTTGTATTTACTGTTTGTTACTTCAAAACTTAGTCATCCCATGGCTTTTTTTTATTTGGGCTTGTATGCTTCCGTTCGAAAGACGTTATTTGTTTCGTCACAGATGCAAAGGCCGTTGGTGATGATGGTGAAATGACAGTTGTAAATTGAACAACAATTCTGCACCGATCGTTCGTCGAATTCCTTGTTAGTCTATTCAGTTCTTTTTCGTCCAAATTCAAATATATTTTTATTAAATTTTATGTTGTACTCGTACGGGCCAGTGGCGTGGCGTCAGATATTTCCGTGGTAAAGCCGAAGCAAAATTCGCTTACATCTTTAATTCTGTATGACTTGTTGTAAATATTGGGCAAGCGAGAATAGGGTTCTATGGACGCTTCGCCACTTGTATGGGCCCCTGATGGTAACTACGGCCCAGCCAACCATTCTGAAAGGAATCCTGTGCTTTGCAGTCCGTGATGGGATGTGATGTACATTGCCTGAGTATCATAAAAGTGCACTAAAATGGATCTTTGGAAATTTCCACGGGACAAAGAGCAAGCCAATTTTTAAGTGCAGTACCTAAATGTACAACGCACAACCTAAAAATTCACGCCGTCATGTCATTAACTTTAAGGGCCGGATTATGTGGTGGTGCATTATTATAGGTCTTAGGTCAACCGCGACTAAATTTTTTATTCTTCACCGAACAAAGCCACGGGATAAAACTTGTTAATCACGTGATTGTTCTTGTTCATGAAAGTACTAGATCATGTTTGAATGGTAGCCCTGTCATTCCTAAGCCCGCACGTGCTTCGTTCAGGGTCGGAAATGGAGCGGGACGTCGCGTCGGATTGCTGCTACATTGCTTCGCTTCCGCCGGAAGACTCTGCCCTTTGAATACAAAACTCTTGTCTTGCCAGCCATGGAAATGTTTTGTATATATGCGCACGAACCTCAAACTCTTCTAGAGACATTGTTAGTGCCAGTAAAAATTATCGGTAGTTGTACCATTGAGCTTCTCTAATTTAAATTGCGATGTTTGTTTGTTAAGATCGAATATTGCCAGTGGAATTTCATCCACTTTTAGTGATTAAATGGACTCGAAATTTGGATCTGAAATGGCTAGATGTCAACCGATAGTGTCTTTTTAAACTTCGACATTGGTGGAATCATCTATTGTATATTGTCAAGGACAGACCTCTTTGGGGAGGTTGACCTTAAGGAGGCCTAGTAAGTTATTTTTTGAGTAAAACAATAAGACTTTTTAACAATTTTTTAATTAAATATGAACACAAAAAATAACAGGCCTAATTGACAAAATAAAAGTAAGTATTACGAGAATCTCAGGTAGTAAGTTCAAGCGATTTTATTGAGATCGGTTCTGATTATTCGGTGTCTCCTCACATTGTTCGAAATCCTCTCCTCGTTAGTGTCATTGAACTGGTCGCAAGTCCGCCAACTCTTGGTATATTAATTGAAATTTATTTAAACAAACATTTATAAGAGTCCACGGTAGTGGGGTTACGGAGTAATACGCCTTAATCGTGTTGAAAAATATTTACACAAGTTATCCGTACGTTTCGAGTAAACCGTCATCAAACTTAGCCTTAAGGGAAACTAATTGTGACTGTGCCTTAAGTACACTATCAGTCGCGCCCTTAATATCCTCGGTTACATCGAGACCCGATTTCTAAAATATCACTGGGGGTAAAGAAGCTGACAGTTTGACTATCTGTTTACGCAACTCAATAACGGTATCCGCGATTGGTACCTCGAATAGCCACCTCATAAGTTAGTTCTGCTTTTGAAGAGACAAGTATTTAATTCTATGACAATCCATAGTTACGATTTACCTCAGTTAAATATAAAGAATACCCGAAGCTAATTAATAAAAACGTTAGCCTGTTTGCTAGCGATCGAAGTATAATGGTCTCTAAGCAGGGAGCAGACGGTCGAAAATAGAGAGCACACGTATAATGAATAATAGATAACTGGTTCTGTTAACTCTGCGGCCAGTTGATTTTTAGCAAGCACTCGAGTAGTATGAATGAATGTTGTGAGTTGTAATTGGTGGTTTGTGTTA
>NC_133484.1:4482557-4482743 GCF_025370935.1 Choristoneura fumiferana
AACTATTTTGATTTTAATTAGAATCGCAATAAGATAAAAAAAAATTCAAGAAAATTACTATACGAGTGTGTTTAAATTTACTTAAACAAAAACAAATATTATTATAAGTATATTAACGAACCATGTCACTCAGAACTATTCTACACTGGACGGAGGATGAACTATTTCCTTTTCTTAATTAATTTC
>NC_133484.1:4482843-4521637 GCF_025370935.1 Choristoneura fumiferana
TGGATTGGAAAAGGAATGTATATAACGACAAATGAGTTAGCAACTTGTCTTGGTTGTAAAGTGTGAAAAAAGATATGTACGAGCAGTGACTTTGGCATATTGTTTTTATGTTAAGTCGAAAGTGAGCTTTTATAAAGTGTACTTTCATATCTCAAAAACAAAAATAACGGCAAGAAAGATGTAAGTCTCACTTACGTCTTTCTTCCTCATACGGTACGAATTTCTGCTGCGTATGCTTGCTGTATTGCGCTCAAGAGAATAATAAAGTACATGCTAACTGCTAAGTAGTTCCGTTTTCCATGGTTATTTCGACCAGACTATTCTTGTTTCACGTTTAAAAGGTAATCTTCAGTCGAAACTTCAGTTTCATTCAAGACAATAATTATTTTATATTGGCTGTTATTTTTGTCTTAGGGATTTATGCCAGTACAAATCTGCTGAAAACTAGATACCGTAAGGTCGGGGTACTTTGACCCATTGGACGTTTACATAAAGAAGTAAAGTAAAAACGTCAAAATGTGATCGATCAATTAACACCAACCACATGGCAAAGGGCCACATTCTCAACTCAAAGCAATAATAAAACCAAGACCGAGTTAATCCCGAGGGCCAAAGTTACCCTTCAGGGCCAAAGTACCCCGACCTTACGGTATTTATACAGATTATTATCAACTTGTATAGATTATTAAAAATAAACACATGCCATCATCTTTAGCGTGGCACGACCGAGTACAAAATAAATTTCGCTTAAGTCACAGTTCGTGTAATGCTCCGTCTTACACCGTTTGTTGTTCACTTACGATTGTGTTCAAATGAATATTTTAAAAATATTTACGATAAATTTACATTTCATTTATGTCGATTACTTTTTTATAACTTCAGAAAATTATCATTCCTTTACAAAACCGAAACTACGATGCGCTATTATTAATGGCTTTGTATATTTTGCAGCATCGACGAAATGAAATAATTCAATCACTTTGCAAGGTTCCATGTGATAGTGGTAGCTAGTGCCAATGGATTAGAGAATAAAGGTAAAAGCAATCTTAGGTCATCGTAGATATTGTTTAAGCTCGGTTGAATTCTTTGTCCGATTGGAATATATATACAACAATCATTTACGATCCTTAGGGGCTGTTTCACCATCCATTGATTAGCGTTAACCGACGGTTTAATGTGATGCCGTCTCCGTTTATTCGAACAAAACAAATAAAGACGGCATCACACCTAACCGCCAGTTAACACTAATGAATGAATGGTGAAACAGCCCCTTAGAGTATGGCCTGAAAAAAGTTATGACAGCGTTTTTAAAGCACAACGTTCGCTTGGACAACGCCATCTGTTGATTGCAGTCGAAGTTAACACGTGATGACGTGATTCAAGTCGAGATACTTCAATGTTCTTGGATAGCGCCCTCTATTCTCGATTAAAGTTAAAATACCCCAGGGGACGTCAAGTTTCATCTCAATCCGTTCAGCTAAAATTGCTTGATTGAATAAGAAATATCGGTTTACTTTTGGTAGGTATGAACTTTCCTCGGTAATCAAGTGATTTGAGCTATGGCATATAGAATCTTTAATCTGATTTCTCGCCCTCTGAGTTTTCGGAATTTAGATTTATTAAAACACAGCTCCGATCTCTTCAAATAGTGATATCTTCTACAACGTGCTATTTTTCCTTTCCGTTAACCTGAAGGGATCGTTAAATAGGTCAAATGAAATTCTCCAAGACATGCGATGGCCTAACTCTTACTTTTTAAAAGATATCAAGAATGAATTCGTACAATTTAGCAGGAGAATCTTAAAAATGTGTAAATTTTATTATTCGACCTAAAGGCAAATTAACACTGTGAACTATTATTATGATTAAAAAAAAGTTTTGGTCAAAAGTTAATTACCTACCAGGTTGATTCTATCAAGCGCTCATCCATCTATCGGAGCCAACGGAAATGAAGAAAAACACGATGTATAAAAAACGTTTTTTTCTGCGTGACATAAACGGTCAAGGACTATTATTCCAATCGGAAAAAGATTTTGAGAAATGCCTACTTTCTTTTAAACGAATATTGTAAACATGCTAAATAAAACGCTGTAAATAAAACTCTCAAAACTAATAAAGTAAAAGATACTATAAATAAAATTCTCGTTTTAGATACATTTTGTAAAATGTATTTATTTAATGTGACAACTATTTAGGACAAGGGAAAAGTTACTGTCTTCACTACTTACGAGTCTATAATGAAATAGTGTGAAATAAAGTAAATTATTGAATTATTAGAGTACCTATCAATAAATTATTGCGAAAAATATTGCTTGTTATTATTACTATATGGTGATCTTCATAATCGGAAATCCCTTAACGGAAAATCCAGATTCTATAATGAGTTCTGTTACAAAAAATCTCTTATATAATTATTAGGTACCCAGAATCAAGTTTCAACCATGATTAGCAGTCAGAAGATTCAGATGGATACTTTAAAATTCTAGAATCCTCCTATCCTAGATATACTGAGCGGTATAAAATCTGGCCCTCAAATGTATGCAGAATCGTTAATTTTGTATGAAGGGTCGGCCAAATTTCGTGCTGCTGAGTATAGCTTCAAATAAAAATGAAAAATAAATATTTTAATATTTCACACTTTGAGATCCTAGAAAATCTCTTTAGGCTTAAACCCCTGGGAATAAAATATAGTTTGTTATCCCGGAAAATTGTATAGTCCGCGGTATAGCGTAGCGTTAAACGAATTCTAGGCAGACGAACTCGCGGGAAAAAGTTAGTATACAGTGACACCCACCACTCCCGAGTTATTCGGCTTCATACGTCTGCAGCAATAATAATATTGTCGAATGCAACTCATTTGAGGCTCCCCGCCACGCCACAAATTGGATTATTTGTCTAACAACATCGTTTACCCGCAATTGCTACAGCGAAATGAACACTTAGGAATGTTCTAGAAATTATTTACTAAGTACTAGCTTTTACCTGCGGCTTCACTCACGAAAAACACTAAGGACTCAACCCGTGTCATACCATGACCGTATTAGCAACGTTCAGGCAAAAATCTTTGTTTTTATTTATTAATAAAATTAACATTTAGGTACAGGCTTACACTATGGACCAAAGCGCCTATAAAGCTAGTAAATACCTAATTAGTCTAAAAACAAAAAGAAAGTACCTTTTGGTTAAAGATAAGGCTTTTGGATAAAGTATTTTATAACTTAAAGGAGTATTATAGAACTACCTAATTATCCATTAAGTATTTAAATTATATTCTTTTACATTTTAATTATATTTTTAACAATATTGTACGCCCGAAATGGGTAACTGTTGAAAGTACCTGCCATCTATGTTACACAGTTATACAATAAAAATATTCTGATTCTGATTCTGATTCTGATTCCGGTATTCCCACGGGATAGGGATAAAAACGCGAAACAACAACCGCTGGGCTTAGTCATGAAATTTCACAAGATTGTTCTTAATGTAACGTCAATGAAAACCACGATTTAATTTTCGGGAATTCCCACGGGAGGTTTTAAAAATCCCGAAATTGCAATTTAGCTGCTGGATTTAATGATTTGCGAAGCCGCGGGTAAACACATAGTAGTATATGTATAATGTATAGTTTAAAGTGCAAGAGGAAGAGGGCGGTTCTGCATGTCAATATATGTGTTGTATAGACGTAGCTGCGGCGCAGTAGGTACACGGTTGGTAGCAGAAAAGCAAGATAAAAATATTGTTGTTTATTGACATTGGACATCCGGAAAGTAACGCTTGAATCAATCAACTATCTAATCCATCATCATCTCGGCCTATTTAGGCGCAATCAATTAATTAGGTAGTCATTAAGTAAATTTTCTGATATTTTATGATAATAAATGATCATGGGGATTTTATAGACATAGCATAAGGGCCTTTGCACACTGCGTTTTTTACGCGCACAATCAACGCACAATCGGTACAAACGCGATAAACACAAGTGGTATGTACATACAGTCAAGGGCAATGATATCGACACGGCCAAAGTTACAAAAATATGTATACACGACTTTATGCACTGAACATTAAGGCCGTGTATACATATTTTTGCAACTTTGGCCGTGGCGATATCTTTGCCCTTGACTGTACGAGTATGTATGTAGGTAATGGCTGCTCTATGGAAAGAAAAACGCGGTGCAACGTGCGTCGGCGGCGCGTTTAAAGATGCGGCGTGGAAAGGCTCCAGCTAACATGTTTCCACAAGTTGTTCTAATACAGCAAAGTGCAAGTATTTAAAAGTAATAAAGTCGTTGTAAAAAAAAACATCCACTTCTTTATTGTTGCCTATATTTGTAAGTGTAAAATAAAAGATCACAATACATAAATACAATATTTTATTAACACTTATTTTTCCTTGCACTATTACGTACCAACAAAAAGTACAAAATCAACTGACGATGAGCCATCTTTATACCAAAGTTTGCACTCTACTACAATTGAAACACCTAACGTGAAGTTGGAAAACTGAACTCCTATCAGTGGGGATTCACTGTCTTTGGTTAAAGGGAACACTGATGGGTCAAAGCCAGGAGGGTCGGGAATGTATTTTATATTGCCGATGTGTTCCGTGTCGTATGGATGTTGACCTCCACAGTGCAACCAAAGTTTAGCATCCTTCTGGGCCCAATGCTGAACGGTAGACGGAACATCAGTCGCATCAGGCTGCACAGGCTTTGCTCTCCACCCCCAATTTTTATTTATTCTTACTATAACACAAGGCGTGTCTCCGTAACCAAAAGGTGCCTCGCCACACGCTCCCAGATATTTGTAATCGCTCGCATTTCGTCTTCTCTGATTGAGGAGCCTCTCAAGCGCATTCACGTATTTCTGGTAATCATCAACGTGACGTCTGCGATACCAAATCATGGGAGAATTGTCTTCTGTTGTCGGGGTAGCTGTCAAGCCAATGCCGCTTTTAAGGTATTGGAAATCTACAGTTTCATCTAAGTAGACATTGTTTGCTTTTATGATCACCAAGGATACGTAGAGGAATATCATCGTGTATGTACTCAGAAAGATAAGGTACATGATGGAGTATGCGACAATGTACATCCAGCTCTGACATGTTCTACCACAGTACGACTTGTTTTCTTTGTCGTAGCAGTTCTGCCACCATTTCTTTTTTGCGCGAGGCGTCTCCCGGGGCACCAGGAGGTTGTCGTTCTTTGGGTTTTTTTAATAACACAGACCCTAATCTAGAAATTTTTTTCAGGGCGGGTGTTGGTGATTCTGGAGTCGGAGGACTTAGCGGATGAAATGTAGGCTTTGGTATATCTAGTTTTGGTAGATCTGGTTTCGATAGTTGTGGTTTCGATGAGACTGCCTTTAACGATTGTATTTTTTGTAAGTCCTGTTTTGATTTTTCCGGCTGTTTGGTTTTGTCTGATGCATCTGATCTTGTCTGTTTATCACTACCTGATTCTTGTGTGTCCAGATCCGATTCTGTGGTATCCGATTCTGGTCCAGTTTTTTTTTTATCATGACCCGGCTCCACAGAGTCTTGGGTCGGCTCCTCTTTCCGTTCTTTGTCGTCCGACATTTTGTCAGAGTAATAACATAATTTAGTTAAAACTTAATTCTACCACTTTGCATTTCATTTCGCGAATTATATTGACATTGACATAAAGTGAAAACCGTAATTGTTTTTAGACGTCATCAAATTGGTCATGGTATGATATTAAATAAAAAGTTTCAGTAGTAATATAGAAAGTTCGTATATGAGCTGAAAATATAACACACAAGCAGACAATGGATATAAAGTGAGAATAGTTGTGGATTTATTTCAAAAATTTGAAATAACTTTTTTTCGCCATCGTTTTAACATTGACTCACATTTTACTTGCTTATAATGCCGAGTATTTAAACATTTCCTTCTTCATTTCTTTCCTTTTTTCTGTCTATTTTATTTTAAATTAGTTTTAAGGACGTTCGGCCTCGTCGAGACCCTAAAGACTTTCAACTAGATGAAGATTTCATTGTAATAGAAATAAGGTTGAAATAGGTATACTTGGTTTTGATAGGTATTTAACTAAATGTAAACAAACAAAACAACGGCAATTGGTGCTTTAAATATTGAAATTCCCCCATTAAACTAGCTAAAGGTAAACCAAAAATATATGACTATTGTCAAGAGGGCGCTATTGTTCTTATTTATCTGGCAATAGTTTAGTATAGTCGGAACCAAGTCGGAACAATGACATCTTGACTTGTCTACAACGTTTACCTGTTAGCTCTGATGTTAATTTGGAAAGGTTTTGTAGTGAAATGGTTAATTCCCCAAGCTTTTTTTTTCAGTAGTTTATTATGAACATTATTTACAATGATCCGTTGTTGACTACAAATCGTTTTGGGCATTTTTTGTTATTGTTCAAAGAAACCGCCACAGTGACACTGCCAATCATTAAAATTATTGCCAGTGTAAGAAATTAGTTCTAATGAAATTCCGCAACATGGCGAATAGTCATATATTTCTGGTCAGGCTTTAAACATTTACATTTCTGTATTAAAATACACTAGTTTGATTACACTATTACAATGATAGGTAGGTAAGCAAACACAAAATGCTTAAAATCCTTGAATGTACCAAATCTGGCAGCTGCAGTTTGTTTACATTTAGTTAATTACTTAAACGTTTCAATTATAGTTGTACTTCAAGAATTTACTTCGTACTTGCATAATTTTCAATTTTATTCAAACAGTGCAAGAAATCTTCATTCCACAGCGTGGTCATTCCGCCACGGACACCAAAGCGGTAATATCTGTGAATGGGCGAGTCTCCACAGATTGCGAGGGCCAAATGGGTTCGCCCTCTGAGACCAATGAAGATAAACGTTACACTGGGATTTGTTTTGCCACGACTTGTCGTAGAGTTAAAATTGGATTTTTGGAGATCAACGCGAAAAATCTTTTGCGGATAAGGTCCATGTTGGAGTTTATTTCTATCTTGAGAAGATTTATTTAGCTTCGTAAAGCTTTACGAATTTAGAGCGTAAATTAATCTATTCATATAAAGTAGTCGCATAATTTTTGAATAAGGCTTTAAGTGGTTTGGTCTATGGCCTCTGAATGGGGAATGGATGAAAATTTTAGAAACGCTTGAAACTTTTTTTTCGATAGGAATAACCTTTCTTATTAACAGAAAAAATATCTGATTTTTCAGTAGCATCAATTAATTTTAAAAATGAAAGAGTTTTCTTTACCGCCAAATTACATCTGAAGCTCATGTCAGTTTTCTATGGGCGTTTACATGAAAAACAGGGTCGGTATTTCCATGTCAGTATTATTCGGCCCGGTAAAGAGTGTCACCTGTCAAAACGATCGAGTCAAAGACACATAAATTCTTTTTTAATGTGTTTTATTCTGGACTATGGAACAACCCGTAACCGACCGGATTGTCGTAATTTGTGGTAATTATCATCCATATATATCATGATGATCATCATGATCATTTTTGAAAGTCTTATTGTAATGTTTGTCATAATTTTTGGTAGTCATATTTTTAAAGCGAAACTGTTTTTTTTTTTTCAGAAATGATTTAATTGGCCATCAGCAGAATTTTATAGGTTAAGTTGGGTTTGTTTTAAAATATTAAAATAATTCTGAACAATTAATGATAATATATACATTATGATAATGACCAACAAAATTTTATAAAATTATACGAGCCGATATGGACCCATTTAATTATGGCTCCAACATTTTGAAAATAAACAAATACCTACTTGGTTGACATGACTTTTCGAATTATGCGATCGAATTTGACGTGGGTCTTAAGAGGTTAAGTTGTCACTCTACCTGGGTAATACTATTTACCGGACGTACAATACCGACGTGGGAATACCGTCATAATATTTTGTGACGCCCATAGAACTAAACTCTTGTCAGTTTGACACCAGTTTGTATGGGAGAAAACACGAAATATCAGGTCGGTATTTACATGTCGGTATTATCTGTGCCGGTAAATAGTTATATCATATAATTTCATATCATTAATTTGACATTATTAAATTTAGACTAAAGGTGAATGGAATAGACATTTATTTATCAAGAGAATCGTGTAGGTACAGAACCTTTGTGCCACTAATGTCATTTTGACATCTCATACTTCTCAAATCAAGGAAATCGTAGTGAAATTGATTACTTAAAGGTTCCACCCTGGGTCATGGTTCAATTTGTGGGCGTTTTCAAAAAAAGTGTACCCTTTCATTTTTTTTTAATTTTGGAAAAAATATGGTTTTTCCTACTCAGAATTAAGATCACAATCGATTCCCATCGCCACGCCCATACTAAGTGTATGAAAAAAACGTCGCATAACTGACATTATTTTTTAAACTATCGGAATTGATCGTGCTCTTGATTCAGAGTAGGAAAAACCATATTTTTTCAAAATTAAAAATAAAAGAAAGGGTACACTTTTTTTTGAAAACGCCCTTGTTCGTCTGTAAATTTTCAAAACATGAAAAATCATACTAATATTATAAATTCGAAAGTTTGCAAGTCTGTTTGTTCATTTGTTACCTTACCACATCTAAACCACTGAACCATTTTAGATGAAATTCGGCATATAGATAGTTTGAGTCTCGGGGAACGACATAGTATTGTTTTATCACAGAAAATTAGTTCCCGCGGGATAGCGATAAACGAATTCCACGCGGACGAAGTTGCGGGCAACAGCTAGTCGTAGTACAATTAGTTTAGTTGTAGTTGTGGTACATTTGTGATGCACACAATTAGCCCTTTCATTAGATGTGTTACACGATATAGTTTGCATTTTTTAAATTCTTATTTACTCCCATAAAAGTGGCTCCCATGTTTAATTTTTTTTTTAACCCCCGATGCAAAAGAGGGGTGTTATAAGTTTGACCGCTATATGTGTCTGTCTGTCTGTGATTTGAATGCGGTTTTTTTATTTGAAATCAGGGTTTCTAGCGATGGTTCTTAGACATGTTTCATCGAAATCAGTTCAGCCGTTTATGAGATATTGAACTTTAATACATACAAACTTAGATAGCAGCTTGTATCGCACTACAATAGAAATAGTGCGATTTTTATGCGAAATATCCTAAATACCATTGCTAAAGTATTACGTCATCGTATATTTGCTGTTCTCCTTTCATCAGTTTAAATCGCATTGTAGCGATCGCAAAATCAACTCAAATGGTTCCGCAAATAGACGTCGATAAATAAATCATTGCGGGCAACTGGCATCGTCAGCGCTTGTCCGCTTCTATAAATCACCGCTCACGGGAAAACCGTGGACTTCCGGCACAGATTACTAATATGTAGCTACTTCCGTGAACAAACCACCGTGACGTTACCGGTTAAGGGATAGAGATGTACAGAAGAGAAGTACCTAGAGAGCAGCTTAGATGTATATATAAACCACCAATCATCAGAGAGCTGGCAGCTGCCTCGCACAACGTATCAGCATTGCTATACAGCGAGGAAATGCTGCCAGCATCTTTGGGTCCATGCCGCGGGGGATACTTTTTCAAATTTCTTTTAGTTATAGTTTAGTTATTAGTTTGTTTTACTTTTATTCATATTTTAAAATTAGTGTAATTTAAATTTATAACTGTGTTCCATACCTAAATAAAATTGTATCATCATATTAATATCCATCTTAAATACGTCCCACTGCTGGGCACAAGCCCTCTTAGAATGAGACGGCTTTGTAGTTCCCTCGCCGGCCCAGTGCTGATTGGAAACTTCCCACACGCCGTTGAATTTCGCAGGTGCATGCAGGTTTTCTCTCCTATAAAGCCGAGTTTAGACTTGCAAGAAAAATCGTACAAGTTGCATTACATTGCCAGGCCGTAAGGCCAACGAGTTTGTAGTGGTCAATCGAGCGCCGCAATGTAATGCAACTTAAGCTCCGAGAAGCTCAGAGATGTTAGACCGGGCTTAAACCCACGGCCCTCTGCTTGTGAGGCTATACCTACCTAGGTCAAACCTAGTCTACCTAGGTGTTTGTGTGTTTGTCCGTCTTTCACGCCGTAACGGAGCGACGGATCGACGTGATTTTTGGCATAGAGATAGTTTATGGGCCCGAGAGTGACATAGGCTACTTTTTATCCCGGAAAATGCACAGTTCCCGAGGGAACAGCGCGCGATAACCGAATACCACGCGGGAGGAGCCGCGGGCAAAAGCTAGTAAGTTATTAAGTATTTCAATGAGATCTACTCGTAATATTGAGCACTTTGAGATCTAGAAAATACTTGGACTACATAAGCACTTACCTACGCCATTTAAGCTCGAACTTTATTCCCAAAAGAAATAAAGGGCTTTACCTGAAAAAAGAAATCGGAAAATAAGTAATTTATCTACGGAAAAACTAGGATCATTGTCTCAAGGGGCATTCTACGCCTTTTAAACGAGAAATATATCAACTGAAATGCGCGTGTGAGAAATACAAATAGGCCGGTTATCGGTGTAGCATATCTATAATATACGTGTGTATTTGCTTCTCACATACAATAGTGTATAGTTGGTCGGATAGCTAAACCCTGATGCTGTAGGGGCTGTTTAGTTTCGGCTTCACGTTGGCAAAAAAAAAAGACCGAGTTCAGTTTCTCTCCAGTGGAGTCAGAGAGAGGACGTCTGTAACGCTAGTTGTTTTCGTACGAACTTTTCGATCCTCGAAGTTTTTATGATTTAAATTATATTTGTATAAATTACTGGCTATGTAAAACGTTCTCACAGTATGTGTTGATATATTTTCATTGACAGGCTATGCGATGTTACTATGACGTTTTCTGTGAAAAGATTCCATAGTGGGTTACGGTTCAGTTGGTTCGATAGCGCTTAATAAAGATATGGTTTTACAAGTTTGAAGTGAATGTTTTGAAATTGTGATGTGAGCTTCGACATTGGATAATTTTAAATGCCTGGTAAGTTATGAGTTCTAGTCTAGTTATTTTGTGATATACTATGTCGTTGTGTGTTAATAGACATGATAAATCATAACCATTTCTTGGGTTTGCCCTTTTCGAGTAAAATCTAACACCTTCAGACGGGCAATTGTTGTGTATTTATTTATTTCGGAGATTTCGGAAATGGCGATGTAATTTAATATTTGGGGGAAATAGGGGGAGATCATGGTCTGAGGGGAGAACGATCGAAATACGAGTAGCTTGGTCTTATCTCAGGAAAATGTGTGTGCGTTTTAGTGTTTTAACCCGAACAAAGCTATTCAACGGTATTGTTAGCACCTTTTTTTTTGATAACGTAAGTTAATTTATTAAGAAAATACAAAATATCCATAGGACTAAAACTACTATTAAGTTAAAATAACTTAAACTAAAACTTTAATTAAAAAAGAGAGGTGGGCCTCTTGGCATGGTGCCCATCACGCAGGCAGCATTCCCGCGTTGAACTGCGATTGAGATTCTTTGCGCGAGAAAGCCGCCGGCGCGAGGGTTGCCTGTTGCCTCCCTTAACCTATTGCTGAGCTCCATTGTTTATGAGTTTAGCATATAGCAAATAAAAAAAGTTATTTCTGCTATTCCTCTAAGTTTACTTCCTTAACTTCTTTTTTTATATATATTCTTTGATACGAGTAGGTTAGGTATTCGACATATTTTCTAATGTTACCTACGCAATTAATTTTAATGAGGTTCTGATATTTCGACGCAACTAGGTACGAGTCAAAAGCATAAATATATATACGTTACCAAGACGTCAAAATATCCATACACCTTTATGCTACTAAACATCAGGTTTGAGTAACATTATTTTGACGCTATGGCTGTATATATAATTTTGCATTCGACTGTACAATCGCCATTTCGGATCGGCCAAGGTGGTCAAAAATATCGGCACGTACACTCTATTATTAAGGTACTAGATGAAAACCCGGCTTCGCTCGGGTAAAATGTAGACTCATAATGATATTAGTTTGTAAAAAAAAATTTTTGTCACTCTAAAGACTGTCGTATTTATCGAAAAATCTGACGTATATTCCCAGCCTTAGTATTACCACAAATACTTTCACAGCTAACCTATGTATCGGTATTTCACCAGTAGATATTGCTCTTAAATCTTATTTAACCAGATAACTATGATTTTCTGTCTCATAATCAAAGAAATTAGACCTAAGAGGTCATAATGGAGAACAAAATATGAACCTGTGACACCCGTGACGCGTGATGACGTGACACCAACGCCACATTGACATGTTTACTTCGCAACGCCATTATAATATATACTTAGTAATTTATTCCATTTTTTATTGAAAATACTCGATAATCCGAATTTTCCACCTACAAGTTGTCGACTCGGATTAACTATTTTTTTACGCTCTTCAATTTGATGTGCATTTCGTTCGAGTCTACCGTAGACCGGTACGAAATTATTAATATAGATTAGAGTTCATGTATCGATATTTTTGATCACCTTGGTTGCTCCGAAATATTTGATGGTGACTGTACTAGCGTAAGGATTAGGGATAGACTTAAAAAATTGTGGGTGCTCATTCAAGGTTAGCACGGTCTACATCCCGTAGAAAATATTTTCAATGAAAAACTTTAGTTACGTATGGTCTGCAAACAATAAGGCTTTGACGTTTGTTGTCGGTCGGCCAGTTCAAAGTCAAAATATCTTTATTCAATTAAGGCTACAAGCTCTTCTTCTTATGTGTGTAATGTCTCTACGTCGACATTGGCAAAATACGTTTTGCCAAAACGGCAAGAGCGAAAGCCATTAAAAAATTAGTTCGGAAAACTTCTGTTGTTGAAAAGACAGAGTTTTTAAAAATTTATCAACGATAGGTAGGCCTCCAACAAGATGGAGCGACGACCTTGTTAGAATCGCGGGATCGCGGTGGATGCGGAAAGCACAAGACCGGTCTGAGTGGAGAGCCTTGGGGGAGGCATTGTCCAGCAGTGGACGTCTTTCGGCGCATGATGATGTGATGATGATGATGATGAACCAAATAGGTATCAACGCATCTTGTATATCAGGTAAGATTGGGTGTTCGAACTTCATGGGAAAGGCAGGAAAGGTACCTACAACCTTTTTAAACATCAAAATTTCATAAAACGTAGGAATTAGTCAGCATTTTTCTGTATCTTCGTATAACTTATCCCTTTCGCTGCAGAAAAAGGGACGGATACTTACCAAATTGAATTTGCAAAGGGATTCTAACGTGATGAAAACTTGGCGCGAGCATTTGGCTGCCACCTGTTGAATGCCTAAAAACTGGCATTTTGTTTACATTTCCAAATATTTAATGAGAGTAGTAACATTATAAAACATTAAAGTCTGCAATAAATTATGTTTCTTTATATTTAAAAAGAATCGAAATAGAAATATTTATCGCATGAACTGTGAGGAGTGTAGAGAATCAACGTGTGGTGCAAAGTATCAACAGTTATCCATTTCGGGCATACAATACCAATATATTCCAATAAACTTACATATAACTTAAAGAATCAACAATACAGTACAACCCGGGGCGTACTTACCCTAGGGCCAAAGGGGCCATGGCTGGGGCGGCAGGCTGCGAGAGCACCTATCGCAGGTTTTTTACCCGACTGCCCGAAGGAGGGTTATGTTTTTCGAGCGTATGTATGTATGTATGTATGTCCATTTCTTTGGTCCTCGCTGCAGTCTAAACGTCTAGACGGATTTTGACATATGAGGTATCATTGGATTCGTCATAACTGTCGGAGTGACATAGGCTACATCATATTTCAATATGGCATCTGCGAAAAAAAATATGGCGGAGGAATGAAAAAAAATATTTTGTATTGTAACAATATGGGTATCGAATGAAAGCTAATAATTAGCCCATTCAAAATATATATGGGTAATAATACTTTTAATCTACCGTTTTCACATAAATATCAAAAAAATATAAAATAAAAAATATTAAATTTAAAAAATCAAATAACCCGACTGCCTTAAAAACTAAAAGGAAGAAAATAAGTCTAGTGGTCTAGAACTCTATCAAGAAGCTCATGTAAGGTTCAACAGTCGGGACCCATTCAAATCGTAACCAGCTCATAAAATCATCGTAATGGGTCCCGACTGTTGAAAGTTAAATGAGCTTCTTGATAGAGTTTTATACCACTAGACTTATTTTCTTCCTTTTAGTTTTTAAGGAAGTCGGGTAATTTGATTTTTTAAATTTAATATTTTTTATTTTCTTGAATAACTTAAATACTTTAAATCGTCACATGGGGTAGTAAAACTAACAGGGGGGCTACAACGAAATTGGAAAATCGAAATTCGTATCGTGCCGTCCCTCTCACTCTCGTATTAAATAATATTAGCGTCAGCGGGACGGCAAGATTACGAACTTGGAATTTTGCCTCTGATAGCAACAATAATAATTAATGATGAATCTCTATATTTAATTATAATTCATTATATTTTATCGTAAATCCCTGTAATCTTGAAATGCCTTCATCAATTAAGCAATATACAAGAATAAGCAATGATCGTTCGCCCTTACATTGCAGAGTGATTCTTAGTGAGGCTTAATTATTAAAACGTAAAAGTAAAACACAATATTCTTCATTACCAAAATATCAGTGACGATAGATTAAATCTTTATCTACTTTTCTGACATTAGTTTCATTACTGTAACGAAAATTCAGTTCAGCCAAAATTGAAAGTTAGGGAGATACTTTCCAATTTTCAAATAAGCACACTTCTCTACAGAATGTATAAACAAGGTATAATAAACCCTGTATTCAAATGAACGTTAATCAACGCTGCATTTTCAGTTTAGTCACGTCTCGCTTGATCTGCTTTCATAACAGGAAGGGTATCTTCAATTTATTCAATCTTACGACACAGGGATTTGCTTGCGAGTATGAACATCTAAATGTTGGTATTTTGCTCAGTTTGTTGCAGTCATTTATATGACTAATACAATATTCTGTACCATTGTGAGCTGCCTAAGATACTTGTACCAATAACAGAAGGTTAAGAGAAGTCTCTTCGTTCCATTCTCCATACAAACGTAGTCCCGGTCTCATTTGAAAACTAGGCAACAGAAATAGATGAAATTTTGTAAGTATGGACTAGACGTAATTATCTATGCGTGTGGTTTTTCAGATTTTCATATAAATGTGTAATATCAGAATTTTATTACAGGAGCTCAAAAGTCGACAAAAAAAGATGTCAACTTTGCACGAGAATTACAGACTAATCACACGAAAGGTTTCCACAGGCATCTTGATTGCAAAGTATCATTGATTTCTGTGTTATACTTTTCGTATAATATGACGACAACGAAACCCAAAATTGAACCGTACACCATGCTACCAGTTGTTAGACTAGTTGTTGTTAGGTCTAACAACTGGTAGCATGGTGTACGGTTGTGTCACTCTGAAGATGAGCTCTGGTTGAGTTCGAAACGCGTCAGTGTAGTGTGGTGGTGGTGATAGATGGGTTTGTGTGATTTGTGTGTGTTCTTACAGTGTGGAGGTGGAGGAACTGCATGAACACGCATATTTTGCATAAGCTTAGCTATCGTAAGGTCGCGGGTGAGCAAGGAAATTCTTTTAGTTCATTGATATGGACCTCCGCAAAGTAACGCCTGATTCAATAAATTACAATAAGAATAACATATTCAGGATAAATAATAAATACAGTGTAGATTTCAAATTTTATTTCGCGCGTAAATCCCGAACAATGAGAGGTGTAAGCTAGCGCTAGGATTCAGGACTGTATGTTTGAGAGGCCGCAGTTCTTGTCAAACTACTTAAGAGCGTTTATACCTGCTGAGCTGGCAACGTTGCATTTTTCTTAGTTTTTCTCGATTATTCCATAAAAATTGAATGAAAATTTAAAATGTGGTCTGATAGAACTCTTCTTATTAATATATAAGTTAATGTGTCTACTCCAATAATTATTCGTGATACTTTTATATTATTTAAAAACGAATTATTGTTTTTTAACGGTTTGTAATAATTATATGAGTAGACACATTAACTTATAAGAAGAGTTCTATCAGACCACGTTTTTAATTTTCATTCAATTTTTATGGAATAATCGAGAAAAACTATCAAAAATGCAACGTTGCCAGCTCAGCAGGTATAAACGCGCTTAACCCGAAGACAACGCAACCAAACTTGATACATTGTGACAAATATCGTTGTAGGTATTGTCTAAATAAAAATATTTGATGTGAAACCCACGTCAAAGTCACGCGCTAGAGGTATGAAAATAAATTGGGATGGGTATACTTTTCTTATGTTACTTGATACACCTTGATTTGACGGCGGTATTGTGGATATTGAAAATAAAACCATATACAAAATGAGAAAGCAAATCTAATTTTGCGTAACATGCATAATAGGAGTCCAAAATATAACCCTTAAAACTTTAAAAAAATAACACGTAGGTAAGTATAAGTTAACGGACCTTAAAGCTCGGTATATACCGCAAAAAAATCTTTTTGACTTCTTATGCTCGTAAAGTTCGTGTTTATGCTGGATCTAGGCTACATAAAATGACTTTTTACCCTCTAGTGCATAAAGTAAAATCTTCGTCTAAGACCAAGGTAATCAGGTGTCGACAGCCACAAACTTCTTATGTATTATCTAACGGTGGCATCTTTATTGGTTAATGTTAGACATAAGTAAGTTTGTTAGATCCAAGTTAAATTATACCGTTTGTGCTCAAATAAACATTAAAACATTAAAAAAAAATTTTTAATTGAATAAAAATCAATCAAATCAATCAAAATAAATCAATAAAACTAATAAAATCTAATTTTATAGTAATGCATGAAAAAGAAAAGTTACATAGTAAGTGAGCAATTGTTTCCACTGTTGCTATTTTTTTCCTCGCAATCGGAAGTGAAAAGCAGTGTAAAACACGAGCATTAAATCTATTTTCCCCTCGACGTGTCTATCCACCTTCGCCGTACCGGCTCGGGTGGCTATATGAACGTTTTGGGTAAAATTACTCGTTTTATGCTCTTCTACAATCTACTATTCTGTTACGAGGTCCTCAACATCATCAACATTCTATAGCTAACGAATTTGAATAAATTAGTGCAGAGCCGCATAGAACAATCTGAGTTGTGCGATTTTTCTCTTAGGTCTAAACTAGGCTTAACAGATCCTTCATCCTTGAAAAGATAAATAGCTATCCCAAATCTGTATTACTCTAAATGACCTATCCTACGACATATTAATCACTGTAGTACCTAGTAATGGATAACAAGGATTCAATGCCTTTATAGCTCACTAATACAACTGCAACAATGAGAGTTGCCTCTTAATTTGGTATTACTACGGCACCCAAACAAACATCAAAACTATTTTATTAAACGAACAAAGTCGTTACTGCCAAAGCTTTGGTAATGTGAAGAGCCTTTGATTCCTCTGACGCCATCAGAGCTTATTACGCCTTTGATCCGAATGTAACTTCACTCGTGTTTCCATGTGTATGTAATGAGCCTAAATACTCTACAACCATAATATTAATATATAGAATCCAAGTGTAGGTTACTTCAAACGCGTAATGATCAGAACAAGGAGTAGAATTGAACTCCCTAGATTTTTGGCTGACTTGTGTCTTTTTGTAGCTGTACTTGCATTGACATCTAAACTACATTTCCGTGTGTACCAAATTTCAATTCGATGCCATAAACCGTTAACTGTGAACCAGGATGTCATTGCTAGATTATTATATTGCCACCAAATTTTTAGTCAAACCAATTGCAGGAAGTTGGTCACATTTTGCTTCCAACATTTGACCCAAACAAATAAATAAAGATAGAGGCAAGCTAAATAAAAGCTTGTAAAAATATGTCCAATGCAATGGCATGCGATGACAGCGCGAATTCTATTTCTGTTTTTATTATTATTATTCTTATCCATGTCACTTCACGTCATGTAATGTCACGAATAAATGTTTTCTTTCTTTCTTTCTTTCTTTCAATGCCATACTTATTTTAAATGGCCTATGATTATTTTCCGGATATGACCCATTCCCGGGATTCCTAAGGGAACCTTACAAACTGCTTTCAATAGTAGCAAGGGTCACGCCGCGGATATCGGTAGGTACATTACGGACAGTCGGGCATCTTTACCGTGGACACAAAGACAATAAAATGTGTGATTGGTGACTGGTATTGGCAGTTTTATTATAGGAGTTCAGAGTTGTCGGACAAGAAACCTTGTTTTTTGCCAGTATTCTGAATGCAATTACTTTTTAATTTTCATCCTTTTTGGTTGGATGTCTGTGGCTGTATGCGCAAGTCCTTTGCTACGCGCCTTCTCGCGTAAAAAGGCGTCTGTCAGTGGACACTTGAACTTTTCGGTGGATGTCTATGTCTACGAATAAATACTTACATGATTCGATTTGTAGCATTCGAACATGGCGGATGTAGACGATATCTAATTTTGGTATTTCTGCTTCTTTGGCTAGTTGAAGTATAATTTTGATAGTGTTTTATGCGGCGATTAACCTTAACAGTGAACAGTGATCACAAAATTCTATATTGCTCTCGTGTCTGACATTTTTTAATGAGCAAGTGGTCTCCGCGTGGTTTCTGGAATTTTGCTATCAAGTTGCAAGAACTACAATCACCGTACAACATGCATAAGAAGAATATATTTATCTTTAATTTAACTGACATTGGCCCAAGCCTTATGGCCGCCATTAAGAGCAATAAATAAATAAATAAAAATACTTACATATTAGGTCATCGTTCATTCACCGGCAAAACCTACTTCTTCTTCTCCTTCCCAGCCTATTTATGGCCCACTGCTGGGCATGCCTCCTCTCAGAATGAGAGGGCTCGGGCCGTAGTTCCCATGCGGGCCCAGTGCGGATTGGGAACTTCACACATACCATTAAATGACTTCACAGGTGTGTGCAGGTTTCCTCACGATGTTGTCCTTCACCGTAAAGCTCGTGGTATATTTCAAATGTAATTTCGCACATGAATTTCGAAAAACTCAGAGGTGCGGGCCGGGGTTGGAACCCCCGAACCTCTGCTTGAGAGGCAATAGGTCAAACCACTAGGCCACCACGGCTTTTACCTACAGACACTGGAGACGGATATTAAAATAATTACAAACAAAACTGATCATTTATTCGTAGGTGGATGTATTTAGCTTGTACAGACTGATCAACTTATCTGTGAATCAGACCATAAGCAATACTACACTTTATGCGAACGACATTAAAACTTTTTCGAATGACGGATAAGTTGATCAGTCTGTAACTATGTAACGAATTTAAAATGAAAACTGTCGCTGCTAAGTAGACTTTTTAACAGTCGATCAAAACTTGAATTTTTTTCGCGTCTTATTACGGAACTCTACACTGCGCGTGTGATCACGCACCTAACCAATTTACTTCTGTGAAATACCAGTCCAGTTCTACCACCGCAGTATTTTTAAGCAGAATCTTCTTAGTTGACAGTTAAAAGGGAATAAATTATCATAATTTGTATTCCAATTCCAAAAGGAATTCTAAGGTAGCCTTTGTACCTTTGTGGTGTTGGATGATTTAATCCTTTAGTTCCTCAGTTACATTGTACTTATGTATACTTGATTTGGATAGGTATTTAACTAAATGTAAACAAACTTCAGCATCCAGATTTCGTACATTCAAGGATTTTAAACATTTTACTTATCTATCATTGTAGTACAAATTAGACTAGTGTCTTTCAATACAGAAATGTTAAATGTTTAGATAGTTTAATGGAGGAATTTCAATATTTAATTTGTTTACATTTAGTTACCTATCCCAACCAAGTATAAGTAGGCATTCCAGCTGATTTAAACGAGCGTATTTGAAACTCCGAGAATCTAGAAGTCACCTTAACCTTTTGTCGTTACAGATCATATTTGTTTCAGGCTTCCTTCCTTCCTCTTCCATAGATATCCAAAACTATCTACATATCCCCAGAGACACCGAAGTTTTATTGCACAATAAAGAATACGAATTCCATTCCGCGGTACAAAAGGAACCGCCGTTGACGATAATGGTTGTTAGTTTTGAACATGAAACTACCGTGAGACTCACTCATATTAAATATAATGAGCTAAACTCGATTTAAGACGTGAGTTATCCGGGTCATTATATTTAATATGAATGGTTGTTAGATTGTTGAATGTGTGATAGGAAGAGACGTATTGGCACCATTCCGTAGATAAACTGCCCTGAGTAAAATTTACTCGTACGCATCCTGTGTATATCTCCCCTAATCCCGCTTCCCGAAGCATTGTGACCTTGCCGAAAAACGGTGATTTGGCAGCAATAAATTTGATTCCACCTTGAGCCCTTTTTATCTTCCCTTTTTCATTATTTAAACGTGGTATTTTGCTTATCCTGTGCCGGTATGAATGAAATAATGGTTTTTTTTAATGAGAACTTTGGAAGTACAATTGAATATTACGAAGTTATTTGTTTATCAATTACGCGTGAGTTATCAATCATTCTTCCCACTAAGTATTACAAATGGGAAAGTTTGAGAAAAAAAAAACGGCTCAAAGGATTGGGATGAAGTTTGAATGAATTGTATATTTTTATCCCGGAAAATGAAACTTTTCCCGCAGGATAGCGATAAACGAATTCTACGCAGACAAAGTCGCAGCGCAGGCATCAGTATGCTATTGTTTGAATACAATAAAATCCTCGCGACAAGTAATACAATACAATACAACAACTCTTTATTGCACACCAACACATAGTAAGCAGTACTGAAAACACAAAAATCTTAAAAAAAGTCAAAAAATCTATAATAAAAAAACAGGAATCTTCAGATGCAAATCTTAAAATGTAAATATTAAAAAAATTAGACGCTACTTGGAACGGGATAGATACTTCTTTAAGTAAGTAGTTAGTTTGGATAAATTTTCTAGTAGTTAAAAACGTTAAAACTTCATTTTCAATGGTAGTAGATACCTACTAAACATATTTAAAAATGTACGGACTAACTTTCATAACTTTTGGCTGGACCTACGCCAATAACCTTTCAAACAATGAAACTGAAATTACTTTCCGCTGACCTACTTAAATAAACCCCTTTTCAGACCTTGACGAGGCATTCTTTAATAAAGTTTTATGTGCGCGACGCCTAAAGGAAAACCGCTAAAACCGCTCCCCAAACCAAACATTTGTATTCATTTGCCAAACATTTGTCTTTGCTAAGTTGGGTCTCATTTCATATGAGATTTTCTTTGTGCGGAAACTTGTTCATCAGAAGCACCTACCTCCACCTAAGCTCAGTATTTGGGCAAACGAATTTCCCCTAAGCCGAGATCTTTTTTCTCAGAATCCGTTAAGTAGGTACAAGATATAAGGCTATATTTGTGTCTCATCCATCATCGTGTGTTTTGTTTTCTTGGGAAACGACGTTGCACATTTCTCTTAGGATAAATAGGTACCCGTGGTAGAATACTAACATTTTCGTCTCTGAGGATAATTCTTTTATTTTGTGCCCTCACTTCAATCGCTAAATGTTCAGAACGATATTTTTATTAAATATGTATGCCCGTGTGAAATCCATGACAACCCACTTCCTTTCGATTTACTTACAAACGTCATACGTTAGGTACAATTTCGCTATCAAGTAATAACATTTTTTTCGTATCTTTTATCGCACATGTAGCTTGTTTTATGTTATTATGTTACACATTTAATCATTGTAAATCAATCCCCATCGGGCATGAAAATGTTCTGTACAGCATACATATATCATTGTTTTTCTCGTTCTTATCCGCGATTGCTAATCCTTCTATAAACACGTCTCTAGATATTCGTACAATTCTGTAATTAATTTAAATACTAATTATAATTGCCGGAAAAAAATGCCATTTTAGTCAGTACCTACTTAATTTCAGCTAAATAATACAGAAAAGAGGTAAACAGCGAGAATTGCAAAGTAAGCGACAAGCGGCCTCGTCTCTAATAACTATTTACCTTTCCTGTAGCTTTTCCAAAATTGATCGAATCTCTTGAATGTAATTAGCAATCAATAAATTATTGAAAACTCTTTGGTTTCCAGAACAAACTCCGATGATTATTATAACTTAAACTTATTTCAAAGTAAGCTAAATCCCACCTAAAATAAATTTCATATTACTTACACTTCCAAGCATGGGCGACAAAGCTTTTGGCTTTAAAAACCTTAATATAGCGAAGTTGAAACGATTCTGAAAGTTACTAAACCACTTCGTCGCACGTTTTTTGTAATATGAGTTGAATTAGATTGCCATTGTTTGATAATAAAGTCACATAATATCCAAGTTTCAAAGTAATAAGCAGCGAAGCCGGAGGGTTTAAAGTGAACAACAGGATTTGAATTATGCTGATAGTAAATTCAAACTAATTCTACTGCAGTTTGTCGGTGATATCAGCATGGAGGGAAATAACCCTTACTCCTCGTAATGCAGCCAACTGGTTCCACCAGTGGCACGAGTAGGAATTTTCATTCCTCGTCGTACTCGTACAGTCGCCGTCATTATATTTCGAAGCGGGTGAGCAAAAATATGCAGAAACTTGAACACCAATAGGTACCCAAATAATAGAGTGCATGTGCCGATATTTTGACCACCTTGGCCTTGGACGCTCCGAAATATTTGATGGTGACTGAATACTAATTGTTGTTCTATTCAATTTGAATCGATCAAAATAAAGGAGACCAAACTATTTTAAAATTGTTACAATATACGCGTATTATTTTCTACAATCCGTTTACTAGGAAAATTAATATTACACAGTGTTTTGAATCAGATTGTGTCAGTGTTTTATTGTGCCCAGTCTAAACTTTAGCGAGGTGGCATACTATTTAAATAATTTAATACTGGCCGTTTTGGTGTCACTTTGGTTTTTAAATCGGCGAAGCTGATAATATTATTACAAAATACGAGTGTAGAGTTAGAAATCGAGTAGAATTAGTCACTTAACAAAACACATGAATATACTGGTATATACTATATAAAATGAAAATAAAACGACTTAAATTTTTAGTTATTTCATTAACACTTTGTAGACAATCCCTATTCCGCTTGCCGCTAAGCTCTCTCGATATGAACTGTTTAACCTATAAACATGTATAATAGTGAAGATATTTTGGAGTATTTTCCGAAAACCTCATTTGCTTCTGACGTTGGCAGCCAATTTCCTAGACAGGTTCTATTTATTGGCGCTCAGCTCAAGTCTCAAGGGTTTGGTTCAATATTGAAACGTAAGCAACGAGAGCTATTTACTGTGTATCGGAAAGTGGTTCCTGACGTCAGAAAAACAGTTAATAGTTGAAAACTTATATACAGTATGTAGTAACCGAGCTTTGCAAACAGATGTATGTGGAGCCAATTACATGTATAATCTTAGTTAGAAATAATTTTGATTATCACTGAAAAATTATGGCTGTGTAAAGATCTATTCTTATCTGAACTAGGTATGTAACTAATCGGTTCTCCAATCCTTGCGTCTAGTTGAATCCATAACAACCAAAGTAGATCAATTTCATTATTCGCAACCAACCCCCAAATAAATAGCTAATTTCATCGAAATTCCGTTTCCAAGATCCGTAAAATACAATACAATGACTCTTTATTGTACACCAGAAATAGTAAGCGATAAAGAAAACATGTACACAGAGATAAAATTACAAGGTAAGCAATAGGCGACCTTATCGCTTAAGAGCGATCTCTTCCAGCCAACTTTTATTACAGAAAGAAGAAAGGACTAGTTTACAGCAGGTGGTGCATCAACAGTAGATCAGAAAATTTAAATACAATAAGTACGTATAACATTATACTTTGTGTTGTTTCGTGTACAGATCTAGTAAATAAAGTTATTCCGTCGTATTTTGTCGTTTAAGTTCGTATTTGTCTTGCACTTCAGTAGGCTAGTTAAGAAAGCAAGATAAATTCGAACTTTTAAATGCGTCTGTCTGTACTGTACATGCTCTTTTCTTCGTACAACCACGCTTATCCCTATCGGACGGGATGCGAACCCAAAACCTGTAGCACAATACAAGTAATGTAATACAAGTAATCTTACATTACTTGTATTACATTACTTGTATTGTGCCTCTAGCTTCATCAGGGTATTGACTACGAGGCTATCTAGTTGTCGCTTTAACCTATGACCTACTCGTGGTTTAACGATTGAATTCTTATGTTCCCGTGAAGATACACTCAATTGTCCTTCAATGATTCTTGATTACTTAATACTCGTAGCGTTTCAACATTAATTTTGAGTACGGAAACCTTCAAAACAATATCAGTCTCCAAACTCAAATTGGCAGTCAGTCCGTAAAAATGCTTGTCACATATACTTACTTCATACGACAGCTCTGCTGTTAGCTAAAAGTTTACTCAAACTGGTTTATATAATAACTTGGAACCGAATTAACTTCGCATACGTGTTTTAATTTTAAAACAAAGAAAATTAAATTTATTATGTTTCGCAAGCTTTTGATTAATACGTACCTATATTTTTTGTTTGCGTCGGAGTCCGAAACGAATTTTAATTAGCCTGGCGCGTTGTGGGGCGCCATCACAGATTATCCTTATATCTATATAAGTCTGTCTATGGGCGCCATCTTATATTGTAATGGTTTGGGTTCGCCTGTATGTTACATTTTTTAATGCTTATTATATTATATTAAATAAATAAATAGAAAGAAAGAAAGAAAGAAAGAAAGAAAACATTTATTCGTGACATTACATGACGTGAAGTGACATGGATAAGAATAATAATAATAAAAACAGAAATAGAATTCGCGCTGTCATCGTTCATCCACCATTACATCTCATATTTCGTTTTCTAGAATTTTTACCGTACAACGGCAAAACCTACTAGACACTGGCAATATTGTCCTCCAATGGACAGCGCCCTATTTTCCAAAAAAAAAAAATAGAATTAAATGACCCGCTCTGGGTAATTTCTGGTGCAAAGGTTGTCCATCGCCGTTCAACGGGGCAACGCGGCAAGCGTAGTGGCCACCTTTGCGCCTGGTGTGACGCGAGGCGGGTTGTTTGACCAACTATATTTTGTGCTGATTTTATTTGTTATTTTTGTTATTAATTTGACATTGTAATTTTATTGTAACAAATTTATAGAAAAAAATTGAGTATCAGACGAAATCGCGTTCAACGTGTAAAGAGCGTTTATACCTGCTGAGCTAGCAACGTTGTATTCTTGTTAGTTTTTCTCGATTATTCCATAAAAAATGAATGAAAATTAAAAATGTGGTCTGATGGAACTGTTCTTAATAAACACCGAGTTATTTTTGATATCCGTTAACTTTAAGGGGACAACCTACAGCTCAAATGAAGTTAATTTCTCTAAGACACTAGTGGTCTAACTCTTACTGTTTAAAAGTAATCAAGAATTAAGATAGTTAATTATTAGCAGAAAAACAGCGTTAAGATTATTAATTTATGACGTTTTCTTTCAAAGTCCAGAAAATATTTAGCAAAAGAAGGTTACACATATAGATTTTTTGATGTCTCTCTTAGGTATATTATGTGTCACGTCAATGTCACTTGACAAGTTTAGTTAGTTAGCTAATTATTATTGTAGTAGACACATTAACTTATATAATTAAGAACAGTTTTTAGACCACATTTTTAATTATCATTAAAGTTTTATGGAATAATCGAGAAAAAACTAAGAAAAATGCAACGTTGCCAGTTCAGCAGGTATAAACGCTGTTTTTCGGTCAGACTGACTTGACATTTCGTTAGTAGCTACAAAACTGGGCACGCACCTTCATCTGCGAAATGACTGAGCCGTTATAGTTTTCCTTGTAAGTTTGATATACTTACTACCATCCTGAATTTTTTCAAATTTTTCCATCCACCGGTTTAGATTTTAGAGGGGGGGGACGCTCGATTTTAATGTAAATTTGCACTTTAAAGTTAAATATTTCGCCAAGAAATCACTGAATCGAAAAATCGTCTGAGCAAACCCCTAATGGTTTTAAAAGACCTATCCAACGATACCCCACACTATAGGGTTGGATGAGAAAAAAAACACTCCCACTTTACGTCTAAGGGAAGTACCTACCCTAAAAAAATGTTTTTTGATTTTTTTATTGTACCATTTTGTTGGCATACTAGGTATATCCGTGCAAAAAACAGCTTTCTAGCATTGATAGTCCCTGAGCAAAGCCGCGGACGGACGGACGGACAGACAGACAGACAGACATGGCGAAACTATAAGGGTTCCGTTTTTGCCATTTTGGCTCCGGAACCCTAAAAAGGGGACTAGCTTTATCTATTTATTCTTCCACGGGGTGAGACCACGAGCATATAAACTATTTACCTAACTGTATAAGCGGAAACAGCTAAGGACTGATTATTCAACCCCTAGATAAATTCTTATTCTATAGATAGACGTTAAAAGGCACTTAGGGCCCTAAGTAAATAAAGTAACCAAATAGCTTGTATATTGAGTAGTATTACTACAGATCGTTTTATAAAAAGAAAATCTCAAATCCTAAACTACAAACTAATTTTAAAAATGAGCTTATAAGCATAAGTATTTTATCACGCTGAAAAGTTACAGCATTTTTGTACTTGACGCTTATCAACCCTGATTGTTATATCAGTAGCTGAAAACACGATTATCTAAAGGATCGAGACCTGAGCAGATAACCGGAAAATTTATGAAAATATACCTCAGCAAATAAATGGGACTTTTAGTGTTAATATTTCTATGTAGTCGTCTTAGTCTCCGTTTCCACCAGAGATGTGCAATGCAAGGGTGTGTTGTTTTTCATGAACCACTAGAAACGCTTCTTTTACCTAGCTCGCTCTGCTCAGTTGTTTCCACTAGAGATCTCTATTCGTGTTTATGTTGAATCTAGGCGACATAAAATGACTTTTTATGCTCTAGTGCATAAAGTAAAATCTTCGTCTAAGACCAAGGTAATCAGGTATCAACAGCCACAAACAAAAAGTTTCTACATATTTTTTTAATAATTTTAAATTTATTTAAAACTTAAAATCAATCAAAATAAATCAATGAAACTAAAAAATAATAATTGTATAATAATGCATGAAAAATAAAATAGAAAGTGAACAATTGTTTCCACTGTTACTATTTCATTTCCTCGCAATCTAACTGAAAAGTAGAGTGTAAAACTCGAGCATTAAACCCATTTTCCCCTTGATGTGTCTGTCCACCCTCGCCGTACCGCCGTAACGTCTTGGGTGAAATGGCTCGTTTTATGCTCTTGTTGTACAATCTACAATACAATACAATAAGTAACTC
This sequence comes from Choristoneura fumiferana, assembly GCF_025370935.1. Classification (NCBI taxonomy): domain Eukaryota; kingdom Metazoa; phylum Arthropoda; class Insecta; order Lepidoptera; family Tortricidae; genus Choristoneura; species Choristoneura fumiferana. The sequence continues at coordinate 4,510,091 of NC_133484.1, forward strand.
TTTATTGCACACCAACACAGTAAGCAGTACAGAAAACACAAGTATATACATAGAGATTTTCTAAGGTAAGCAATAGGCCGCCTTATCGCTTCAGAGCGATCTCTTCCAGGCAACCTTTACAATGGACAGAAATAAGGAATACATTTTAGCAGGTCGTGCAATTTACAGTAGATTAGAGCAGTATCAAGAATACATAAAATTAACACATAAAATACACATACACAACAAATCTAAACAGATAGATAGGTAGATAGATACCATAACAACATATAAATAAGCTAACTAGGTATAACATTCACACGCAAGATGACAGATAGTGCTCTCTAAGCATAGACTTAAAGATAGGCAAGGACTTTGCGCATCTCAATTCTATCGGTAGGGAGTTCCACAACCGAGTGGCCTGGACAGTGTAAGAATAAACATAGAATTTAGAGTTTGAAAGTGGGACAGTAAGGAGAAAGTTCTGAGAGCAACGAACAGAAGTAACATAGCTAAATCGCTCTTTGAGGTAGCAAGGAGTTGCAGGGTTAAAGAGAATGCCGTAGAGAAGATGGAGAATGTGAGTTTCGGCGAAAGCGGATGGGGAGCCACTTGAGCTGTGATCAGAAAGAAGAAACATGATCATATTTACGAGTACGTAGGCCAATTATGAACCGAATGCACAGATTTTGAATTCGCTCAAGTTTATTCAAGAAGTGCTCTTCTAAAAGATCGGGATAACAAATGTCAGCATAATCGAAAATAGGGTGTAGTAGAGTCTGTGCAAGCGCAACCTTGGTAGCAAATGGAAGGAAATTCTGAAGGCGTCTTAGGGATCCCATCGCAGCAAACACCTTCCTGCTAATCTCACACACATACGGAGACCATGACAGAGTGCGGTCCAAGATAACACCCAGATTTTTTACCTGATCGGCAAATGGTATCAGAACTCCGTCGAAAAATACAGATGGCAAAGAAACAAAGTCAACCCTCAATCACTCAATCTACTAGTTACTGTGTTGGACCTTGGATGACTTTAACCTCTTCACCGCCAGTCATCCAGTCGTAACAGCCAATGGAATGCCTTATACGCCACGGTCCTTCTGCAATGGAATTAAAAATCAAGTTGATTTGTGGCTGGTTTCTCTGACAGAGCACGTCACTTCGTTTCTTCTGGGGCGGTGAGGAGGTTAAAAATTGACACACGAAATTGTCTTCACAAAATTGTCTATTAGAGATATTTAGTTCAAGGTTAATATATTACGATTTCATGTAAGTAAATGTATCATTAACCGAGGCTTAGATAGTTTTGGGCTTTGGATTTTGAAACTTTTTCGTATTTCAAAAAAAAACTTAGATTTCATTGAGCAATTGAGCATTGGGCGTTACCAGTAACAACAAAATGGTTTTAATTTCATTCATGTGAATAAATTGACTCATGTTACACTAATTAACAAATTCATAGCACCAGCGATTTACATACACAAAAACACCTATTACAACTGACACGTGATCATCACGAATATACATTTTTTTTTCGGAATTTTAAAACTTTAAGATATTTTTAGCTACGATGCGTATATACAGCATCCGGTGTAACACATAAATTTGTGCCTCAAGAGAGAGTTTCATCCCAGTTAGGGTTCCACGGGCATTTGTCATACCCTGGTATTAATATTTTCTTCCACAAAAAGTGCCTACAGCCATACATCTTCATAAGGCCGTGACTATATGGAAATTACCCAGAGCTGTAATTTATAGAAGCCGTATGAGCCCCAGATTGCAGACCAGAGTGGTAATAGCCGGCTCGACATGGTATTCCTGTTTTGTTTATGACATCCGCCTGAACGGAATGTGATATATGACTCCGAAAGGGATCCGTGGAAATTGTTTCAACAGGTTTATGTCCTGTAATAAACGGATGATCATGACCCCTGCTACAGATGCGACAGTGAAAGAGATGGGAGTCTAGGGAGCCATTTGGTATTGAGTTTGAGGCAGCGAAAGAGCAATAAAGCGAATTGCACTGTCGATTAATATACAAGGAGCCAAAAGTGCGTTTTTAAAAATTGGAAGGTTATTGTTCTCTTGGGTGTTTAATATGTGTATTAAAGTATGTCTCTATCTATTGTTTCTTTATCGCCAATACGCATAATGACCAATGAAAATAACATCATGAATACGCAAAATGACCAATCGCGAAGTGATCAACACGCTAAATGACCAACACGCCAAATGACCAGTACGTGAAATGACTAATCGCAAAATGACCAACGCGCCAAATGACCAACAAGCCAAATGACCGACACGCCAAATGACCAATACGTGAAAAGCAATACGCCAAATAAATGATCAATACGTAAGATGACCAATCGCGAAATGACCAATAGGTACGTCAAATGACCAACACGCTAAATGACCAAGTACGTTGCCTAGTACCCATAAAACAAGCTTTGTTTACTTTGGGACTCGGTCAAGTGTCCCGTGATATTCATTTATTTATAGAGGTAGGAAATAAACACTTTTAAGCTGATATTTTTTTTTATTCTACTGAATGGAAAACGAGCAAGTGGGTCTCCTGATGGTAAGAGATCACCACAGCCCATAGACACCTGCAACACCAGGGGATTGCAAATGCGTTGCCAACCTAAGATGGGATACCTCAGGTGCCAGTAAGTTCACGCTGTCTTAGTCTCCACGCCGAAACACAACAGTGCAAGCACTGCTGCTTCACGGCAGGATTAGCGAGCAAGATGGTGGTAGCAATCCGGGTGGACCTTGCACAAGGTCCTACCACCTGCTGGATATTAGTTAAAAATAGATTCCTGGTATAAAAGTCAGCCTGCTTAGATAAATAAATATGGTCAGTGTGCCAAAACAATTGTGAAATGAAACTAAGCATATCGATTTCTATGATTACTATGGTAAAATTAATTTCGTGCTAGGACGTTATACTTTGTTTGTTGACATAAATATACGTATATCCATAAAGACAGTTTCATACAAAAGCGTTTTTTTATGCGATCGTTTTTGGCATACGCACTTACACGCACGTTAGATTAATAAATATTGATGTATGACGTTAAATGAATGAAAAATGAACGGAAACATTCTACTTACACAACGTCTAATAAAGGACGTTGTCTTGTCGAACCTCTATTTATTTTGTTTAACTCATCGGGTTATTCTTGAACAAAGAGCCGTTAACTTTTTGTCTCATCCCTTTAGGTTAGCAATTTACTTCGATTTAATGATCCTTTAGGCTTTTGTTAAGTCATGTTGAAAGCGGGTAAGTAAAGTTATACGAATGTTGAGGGTAAGTTTTGGAGAGCCTAATATTGTTCGGCTTAAGGTCAAAATGATGGGTAAAAAATAAAAATGCTAATATTTTAATTTCTGGGGTGTAGTATAGGTATAGGTATAGGTATTAGCGGGCTGTTTTCCGCAACTCGACGTCATAGTGCGCCTATTTTGCGTGATTAGGCTGTAGGCACTATTCATGCCAGCCTAGCTCCTGGAGGAAGCCTAGCAGACCCTTCACGTTGCCGGCGACTTCCCTGCAGTGACCCCGGTGATCCGAGGTGTAGTGCCCTGTAGTTCGTCACACCAGAGCATTCCATAAGGATGTGAGTGGCTGTCTCTTCTGCCAAGTTTGGGTGTAGTATAAGGTATGTTTAATTTACACAATTTCACAACGATTACAGTTATTGCAAATTTTAACATCAGTAGTCTGGAAGGACTTAACTGGAGTTAAGAATAAATTGGTAAACCTAATAAGCACGACTAAATATCTAATGCTGTTTATCGGAGTATTAAAAATGGTAAAGCATGTAGGTACGTAGCTCCTGGGTTTTAAATAGTTTCTTTTTTAAGGTTTCGTACTTAAAAAGAAAAAAATGGAACCCTTACAAACAAGATCATTCTGTTGTCTGTCTGTACGTATGTAAAGACAATTTATTTTTGTCATGAACGCGTAAAGGTATCAAGCTAAAATTAATATCAAATACTCAGGTCTGATACCCCTTGAAGCCGTAAAAATATCTAACTTCTAAGTCAGAGCATTTAAAAGGTCCCTAATCGAAAAACCCTATAGGGTACTTCCACTTGCTCTGGAAACTTAACATTTGATATGAAGGTAGCTCTAGCACAACCAACCAACCTTGCTCTGGAAACTTAAAATTTGATATGAAGGTAGCTCTTATAGCACAACTAATAGAAAATCTGTTTTTGTGTCTGTCTGTCTATGTCAGTAACCATCTAAAATACACCCTTCGTACATAAAATATAGCTTAGACGAGGGGCTCTGCTAACATTAAAAATAATAATGTACGTTGCATCGATTTAAAACATCTTTTGCTAGAATGGGCATAGGTAGTACTCAAATTCAAAATCAATATTCAAATTCAAAAATCTTTATTGCCACCAAAAAAACAATCCTTAAAGGTAAAAGGTTAAACAGAAAATACTGAAAATAATAAAAATGTTTGTAAATTAAAAAACTTAACATAAGTTATACTATCAAGCACAATTAATATAAATAAGGATGTACTTCACGTTCACACCCACAATACACCCATACATTAAATCCTCCATGTACAAAGGCTAACTTATCCATTTGCAGAATCTCCGTCAGACGGCACATAATGTATAACATATTTTCAAGGTGTCAAATACTCGTAGGCATGCACCATTTTTCTTTTTTTTTCTTCTTTATTTGGCTGCAGCTGAAAATCAGCGCTGTGGTTCCGTACGTCAGCATTGCTGAGCTGCCAGCCCTTTCGGCTAGCTATAAGTTTTCTTTACTTAAACATTAAGTTATGTACCTGATATTATATGCTACCTACAAGTTAATGTATATAGCCGAATAAACTTTTTATTTCTTTCTTTCTTTCTTTCATTATGCGTTTAAAAACCATAGATAATTTACCAAACGAGCATTACGACATTGGATTCTATTATGAACACGGTAGTATCGTAATGGTCATTACGACACCGAAATCAACATCGACACTGACATGATCAATCGTATCGTATCGTAGGTAATGTTCACATTACGATACTGCAATCGATATCGTAATGAATATTTCCGTACCGGAGCGGTGGCGCAGCTTTATCATAGGGTGCAGGAGCTCGTGGGGCAGACATAGATCTGGTTGCAATACAGGTCATTCTCAATGGTTCTTGAACACATGATAGAAGATTTAGGGGCTGTTTCAACATCCATTGATTAGTCTTAACTGACGGTTAAATGTGATGCCGTCTCCGTCTATTCGAACAAAACAAATAGAGATGGTGAAACAGCCCCTTAATAAAATAATATAATAGATGTAGATAAAGTAATATTATGTATGCAACTGTACGTAATTAGGCCTTAAAACCTAACAGTTGCATAAACTACTATTGCTAGAATGGGCATTAGGTACCTACTTCTAGTTCTTTTAAAGTGTTTTATGTTTCCCCCAGTGTTCCCGCAAACCAACATGTGGTCGCGTAAGCAGTCGGTGTGTAGCGCCGTGAGCGGGACGTCCAAATGCGACGACAGCGACTCGCCGCTCGCTGGAGGTGTCAAAATATACCCCTTCGCCATAGCCCTGAGAGTGCGAGTTTTACAGGTGAATTTGACGACCGGATGGCCGAGTGGTTAGAGAAACTGACTACGAAGCCAGAGGTCCCGGGTTCGATTCCCGGCCGGCGCAGATATTTGTATGAATAATACGAATGTTTGTTCTCGGGTCTTGGATGTTTAATATGTATTTTTCTATATCCTTCTGAGTCCTGACATTTTTTTAACAAACTTAGCGTTTAGACCTAGACGTTGGTGACCTGCTTTGTTATTTTGGACATTATTTCAAAATTCTTCGAATTCTTTATTCAATTAACAATTTGTACTTTATAAAGTACATTCGGCCGTTATTCCTAGTGTTAATTAGTCCTTTATAAAGTACGCGAGGACTTAGGAGGATATAAGTATGTTTCTCCATCCGTTACCCAGTACCCATAGTACAAGCTTTGCTTATTTTGGGACTAGGTCAATTGGTGTCAAGTGTCCCATGATATTTATTTATTTAATGAATAACCGATGAGCATTTGGACTTTTGGGTCATCCCAAAAGGCCAAATCTCATGTTCTCACAATAATTGCATTCCCCACGCTGAAAAAAGTATTTACCAACATTTTATACTAATTTATCTCTTGTGTAATTTGGGAGAATGCCATAATAGAGAGATCTCTCTCCAGGTGTGTTCATCATCATTGTTGTTGTTGTTCAGAACAATAAGGTTTCGCTCGTAGCCACCTGTATATGTCGGCGGCCGATCGTAAAATACGCCAGATCACGGATTTCCTAGGCATATCTCGAAATGGCGACATTTCATGAATTGGCTAAAGGCCATCCGTCATATCGTTCAAAACTCACCGTTCAGGCAGATCATAAAATTCCTAGGCATTTCATGAGACGCTGTCATATCGGTTCTGGCACTTTGTCGGCCGCTGCCGCGGCACGCTCGCTTCGCTCGCTCGCCTCGTGCGTTGTGGTCACAATTCATACTAACCACCTAGCTTTGCTCGTCGTACGGTCAAGGAGTTTAATTCATTGGCCACCATGGAACCGTTTCACAGTAAACGTCATAGTGACATCGCATTAATTAACAAGGAAAGTCATAACGGTTCGTAATGGGTCGTAATGGCTTTGATAAGGTTCCATAGTGACCCATGAATTAAATTCCTTGACTGTACCAAAATTTTTCTTTTTTTTGTCATATCACGATGTGCTCGGTATAGAGCTAGGAATATCAACGAATGCGTTGCTCTAATCGATCTGCCGTATTGTTTTTCAGGCACATCGTGATATGCCTGGCTAACTTTTAGGCATATCATGAAATTGCTCCATTTCACGTTATGCCTAGGAATTTCGTGATCTGGCGGATTTTACGATCAGTTCTCACACCACACACCTACCGTACATAACATCGATAAAAAGCGGTGCTCTCTCCCTACAATCTGTCAATAGCCGCACGAAAAATTCCGGCCCCACTAATTAGTATTAGCTAGTATTTGTGTTGTTGTTTTAGATCGTATGCGGCATCGGCGGTCTAGTAGTGGGAGCTGTCGGGTGGTTGGAGGAGCGGAAAGAGCCAGAACTGGGGCTGGGAGTCCCTGCGGGAGCCATCACCGTCCTCGCGGCAGGTCAGAGCATCTATCTATTTCTGGTTCTAAGAATAAAGGTTCCGTTATCAGAGGACTGAATCGGGTTTTTAGGAATTCGCTAGAGTAGGTATATCTTTTTTTAACCCCCGACATAAAAATAGGGGTGTTATAAGTTATGTGTGTCCGTGTGTGTGTCTGTCTGTGGCACCGTAGCTCTAAAACGGGTAGACCGATTTGAATGCGGTTTTTTTTATTTTAAAGCAGATTTTCTAGCGATGGTTTTAGATATGTTTTATCAAAATCGGTTTAGCCGTTTTTAAGATATTGAACTTCGAAGTGACAAAGTCGGGGGTTTTACAACTTTTTGTCGGTTATGTTAGGTTATATTGAATTCAGTTCATGTTGTCTATACAGCAAAGTTTGCGTAAGTATGTATGTTTGTATGTTTGTCCGTCTTTCACGTCGAAACGGAGCGACGGATCGTCGTGATTTTTGGCATAGAGATAGTTTATAGGCCAGAAAGTGACATAGGTTACCTTTATCCCGGAAAAATGCACTCCACCACCACCACTGGAAAAATGAATTCCACGCGGGCAAAGCCGCGGGCAAAAGCTAGTCATATATATATCTATCAACACTCAGCGAATAGACTTTAGGCAGGTTGTACTTTGATTCATGTGCCACCAAGGAATCTTTTCAAAGGAAAAGTCTTTACGATTTTCCTTGTTAATTAATGCGATGTCACTTTGACGTTTACTGTGAAATGGTTCCATGGTGGCTCATGAGTTAAAGTCCTTGACTGTACTAGGCCACTATTGAACCTTACCATAGTACAAGTAAACAATTTTATTTGTCAGTAACAAATCAGTATCAGTATCTAATGACCCAAAATAGTCACAATGATAAGGTTCTGTTAATAGGAATCAAATTGGTTGACTGTACTAACATACTCGTAGTCAAAATAAAATGAGAGCCACTTTAATTTCATCAGTAAAATGAAATTAAAATTTATTATTTGGATTTAATTGAACGAAAAGTATTTGTATCGAGTTATGTTGTACTAGCTTATTTCCGCCACTTCGTCTGCGTGGATCTAGGTTTATCGCGCGGGGGCGACCTCTACTGGAATAAAAAGTGTCCTATGTTGATCCTTGGGGTTCAAACTACCTATATGACCAAATTTCATCAAAATCGTTTAAAGTGTTTCGACGTGAAAGCGTAACAGACAGAAGACAGACAGACAAGACAGAAGACAGACAGACAGAGTTATTTTCGCATTTTATTTTATTTAATAGGGAATAGGGATTACCTAGTAAAAACATTCTTTAGACAAGAACTATATTTATTTGTATTTCCATTCTACCAATGAAGCTGATGTGGCGCTTATTTTGTTTTATATACTTAGTAGGTATAAACAAATTTATGTTTGAATAAAATATCCATTTGAGTTTACTGAGCTAAGCTCAAAGATCTGTTCATCGCTGAATATTGCTTAAATATCAATTTTACTCCATCGTGAAACCTTATTTATTTACTCAGCGACTCGAGATCTTAAGCCATCGAGTATTGTCAACAATCAGGTCTCGTTAGCCCTAAGTGGAAGCGAAATGCCTCAAGTTACGATTAAATCAAGTTTCATGGAATAATGGCTTTGATTGACTTGGAGACCGATCGTATTGAGTGGGCACTTTCTATTTGTCTATACTTAGAAGGAATCTGGAGCTGAATGGGCCATAGAATAAACTGGATTGAAGTACAGCAGCATTTTTAGGCTTTAGAATTTGATATATGGGAATAGTTTTTTTTTCACACCTCTCCTTCAGAAAAGTAACTTTTCCCCCCTGACGAGAGGGAGCAAAGTGCAACTTTTCTGTTCAAGGCTTTTCTAAGTGTTTTATTGCAAACACCATTTTTTGAAGTTGATAATTGTAAAGCCACGCCATTTTCTATGCTGGTTGTTCTTTAATAATAGTCAGATATATTTTTTTCAAGTTTCTTAGTGCTCGGTGTGAAAAGTTGTATGAGCCACTCGGGAGCAAAATTATTTTCATCTTGGGCGTTAACACTTGAATCCCTCATTACGCTCAGGATTCAGGATTGTAGAATCCTTCGCTACATTCTGGATTCAATGTACGCCCTCGCCGTAATACAACATTTTGCTCCCTTGTGACACAAATAGCTTTCGTATTAATCACCGATTAGTGCAGGTAAGACCGTTAAACAAAACCGGCCAAGTGCGAGTCAGACTCGCGCACCGAGGGTTCCGTACAAATTTGTACACATCTATGAATATCCAGTGTTAGCAGAGCCCTTCTCCTAAGCAATATGTACGCAGTGTGGGGTTATTTTAGATGATTGATTACGGACATAGGCAGGCATAATAATTTAGATAGATACATAGATAAAAAACTTTATTCACAAACATGCCATGACAATAGTACGAAAACAAACAATTCACGTTGTAACATATAGAAGTTGTCACGGCACAGCCGCGAAAAGGCGCCGACTCAGCATGTGCTGCGACATTGCTGTCACAGCGCTGATATTCTGTCGGAACTAGTAGAAGTTGACGCGCTCGGTGTCTCAGACACAAAATTTTTACTCTAAGTACTGTAATTATATAATTAAGGGTTTAAATAACAAACATAACAGATATTATTAATTAATATTTTCAGACTATTCTTATTGGTCGTGCTGCCTTGTGAGCTACCTTCATGCCAAATTTCAAGTTTTCAGGACAACCAGAGGAAGGTACTTGACAGGTTTTTTCGGTTACGGCAGTTTATTATAAAACACCTTTTTTAATGACTATATCTTTTGAATACGTAGGTTAACTCAGAAGTTTGATTATTATGATTATTTTAATGCTTCAAACTGTAGCAGCCCGAAGTATTTGGTATTCATTTCAGCTTGGTACGCGATCCACACAACAAAGTGATCTGTCCTTTTTTCCTTTTGAGGTACGGAACCCTAAAAACCTACATACCTATACACCCAAAGCTGGCATCTGACCTTTACAAAAGAATTATCTACTAGGTATCTACTGCAAGACCCCACTTGAAGTTTCGAAGAAGTTTGTTAATAGAGACTGTTAGGCCTTAGTGTTGCCCTCGCGTCGCCAAGTCTCCAGCGAAACTGTATTTCATGAAATCTGTGGTCTTGACACATTTAAAACGATACTTTTTCTCATTTTATTTTTGTTTAGTAAGTGTTTTCGTTATCTTGAACAGTTTACGTCTTTCTTCGCAATATAAAGTCTGTGTGACAAATTTTACGATATTCGGTTGAGTACCGTCTTGAAATAAAATCAGAAAAAACAAACAAAACAAAATAATAAAGAAGAAAAAACATTTGACATTTATCTTTTGACGGACGGTTAAATTTATTCTATCGTACTATAATAATACCTAGTGCCATCCACGAAGACGCGTGATTTTGTAAAAATTAGACATTAATGACATTGTAATAAGAACCACGGCACGACTCTGAATGATCGTGAATGACTCTACCTTTAATAAAGCTTGAAGCTTTGTATTTGGATGCAATTTGTTAGATAGCTAAATCTAGCGAAAGGACTGGTAATTGTTATTCTGAAAATTATGTAATTCCCACGGGATAGTGTTAAGGTTCTTCGTGGACATAGTCGCTAATATCCTATTGAGATATTATTATACAGAGCATACTTATGACAACCCGATGACATTACTATAATTTGGTGATCCGCAGGTGTAATTTTGATGGTCCAGGCAGGATCACCTCTGCAAGACCGAACTCTTCAACGGTTAATAGCATCGACATAATCTTATTTAGTACGGATATACTTACACTTAGGATGACAACAAAACTGACTGTACAGTCAACAAAGAGTAGTTTCCGCCAAAAGGCCTGTATACATTATTTTAAACATATTGTTTTCAATTTATACAATGGCGCCTAGATATATCAAGTACCTATACTTACCCGTTCACAGCTTAGATTCCTTTAGTTTACTACTTTAGTTTTTTTTTTATTCGACTGGATGGCAAACGAGCAAGTGGGTCTCCTGATGGTAAGAGATCACCACCGCCCGTAAACATCTGCAATACCAGGGTTAATGCAGATGAATACCAGGGGGATTGCAGATGCGTTGCCAACCTAGAGGCCTAAGAGCTATTTTACTCTTCATAGCTTTCATAAGTATCATTCCTGATCGTCTGCATTTATACGCCATTTTATTTTCTCGGTGACAACTCAACAAAATGGCTGACTGCGTATGTAAAGTCCATTAATCAAAAGCATCCCACGTTGGGAGGAACTTTTACAACCGACGGGATTCCAGAAAAATCGGGCCCGTCGTAAAAGCGTTATGTTAACTCACGCGCTACACCGTGGAAAAAAAGATGTAGAAAAGAAACAAAGGGTTTCCTACTCGTATATTTCAAT
>NC_133484.1:4525610-4526017 GCF_025370935.1 Choristoneura fumiferana
TACGGTGAAGGAAAATATCGCGAGGAAACCTGTATAAACCTGCGAAGTAATTCAATGGAGTGTGAGAAGTTCCCAATCCGCACTGGCCCGCGTGGGAACTATGGCCCAAGCTCTCTCGTTCTGAGAGGAGGCCTGTGCCCAGCAGTGGGATGAATATAGGCTGGAGCTGGCACCGTAGCTCTTAAACCAATGGAGATATTTGATGTTTGGAAATTACCAAAATTTAGTACCTATTTGCTACTATTGATTACCCTAACTTAAATAATTAAAACCTCGATAGGCAATAAAAAAACGAGTATGAAAGTGGTCCAGACATTCTCACGTCAGGATGTCTGGACCACTTTCATACTCGTTTTTTTATTGTCTATTGAGGTAGGTACTAATTATTTTAAGTTAGGTATCAAATA
>NC_133484.1:4526117-4543107 GCF_025370935.1 Choristoneura fumiferana
AAGTAACAAGTGTACAAAACGCTCGATTGATATAAACTATGCAATTTATTATGTAGTACTTTATGTTAATGCTCACGAAATATTTAATTAAAAGTTTAAATAAGTTCTATATTACGAGTAGATACTTAAATAAAACACTCGGAAAATATCCTGACGTCTGATGACCCTAGTCCCGACGGACCCGGGTTATGGTTAGAGCCGGGCGGTCCGGTACGCTGCCTGCATAATGCCAGTTGCTGACTCCCGTTACTGCTGAGCTAATAACAGAGTTTGCATAGATTCGTGCTCGAGCTATTCATAACTTCCACTTGCTTCCAAAGTGCAAGTTTAATTCAAAAGGAGTACCGGCTCCGTGAAATTTGTTAAACTGGTTAGTTTCTGTGGGCATTGTTGCGTTGTGTACCGAGATAACAATATTGTGTATTTATGTCACTACAAATCAAGTTAATTGTGGACTGTTTTAAACAAAAATATGTCAAATTAACAAACAACACTTCACCCTTTTATGCCGCACGGAACGAAAGAGGAAAAGTTTTTATGTAGCTGTTGTACGCGGAAGTAATCGAGACGAAACCTTTAGTAAATCTCAATTGATCGAGTATTTCTCCGAATCAACAGAAAATATAAAATATAACTAACAGTCCTCTTGCATAAATATTTACAGAATATTTTTTAGTTCTGAAACGAACAATGAAATAAATATGCAAATGGAAGTGCATAACTTGGACAGCACGAATTGCAGTGGCTCAACGGAAGCGTGTAACATAATTAGTCAAAAGCAACCGGATTTGCATATCAGTGCGGGGCATAATTGAAGCCGGAGTACAAATAGCATGAGTGGAATCGGATTGAGTTAGTGGTGCTCACTCAGAGAGAGCGGCACTATCAGCCAACGAACGACATTGGTAAACGCTTCCGCTCGTTGTGAGCGTTTCGCGTTCGCTCACTTTGAGCGTTTCGCTACTCTCAGCTCACTATTATGTTCATAAACGTTTAGCAACACTCCGCTCGTCTTCCTCCTAAATCGTCGCTCGGTCTCGCTAGAGATAATTTAATTATTCGACTATGCTACAATATCAAAGCCAAGAGTGATTTCCTCTTCAGATATCCATTTATCGGTATGCTACTAAATTTCCAATTCGATTAGGATTAACGTTAAAAAACAGATGTTCAAAATGATTATTGATGTACGTTATAATACTACACAAGAGCTGTAGCAGGTAGCTGAGGTAGGTAGGTAATGGTACTTAACTTAAGCAACGAAATATGGGTTGTTTCTAAAAAAAAAACTGTAAAAGCCTTTCGTCTTCGAAATAACTTAATCCGCTTTTTATTTAAAGATATGTATAAGCGTGCGAGAAATGTATTTTTTTTTTATTCAACTGGATGGAAAACGAGCAAGTGGGTCTCCTGATGATAAGAGATCACCACCGCCCATAGACACCTGCAACACCAGGGGGATTGCAGATGCGTTGCCAACCTAGAGGCCTAAGATGGGATACCTCAAGTGCCAGTAATTTCACCGGCTGTCTTACTCTCCACGCCGAAACACAAACAGTGCTGTCAGTGTATGGGACCAGGGCGCGTGAGTGAAACACAAAGGTCGTGCATATACTGGCTTTATTATCTCCTTTCATCTACCTTCAGACACAGTATATAAAACACCTACAACCCCCTGTTTTTAAAAAAAAAATGTATATAAAACAAAAAAAATAAAACTTCTAGTAGGTAGGTAATTAATGGTTTATCCACATGCTTATAAAAGTAAAATTAAACATTTCGAAAAATAACTACTTTAGTTTGTATTTAAAATTAATATTAATTAATTGATTGCAGTGTGCTTTAATACTCGTACAATGCTTATGCATAATAATTTTATTAAGTTATTGAAATATTTTCTTCCCAATAATTCATTCAATAATTGTAAATTATTGATGTATACTTGTTAAATAATAATATGGCTATTGTCTATTTACAAATATTCTCGTGATAAAATTTTATTTCATAGAATGTAACAATAATAAAAAAAAATAGACAGATTGAAATACCAGACTAAATTTATCTTTCATGCAAATTAAAATTAATGCAATATACATATTATGTATATTAAATTTTTATCTTATGTTTAATTATTTACATTTTTCATGCATACAAATTTTTAATTATTCTTATAAATAATTATTTCACGTATATATACCTATTTATTATTCTTGACTTATTTTAACATAGTTTCAGTAGTTAATTACCATTTTATTATAATAGCTTTATACAGTTTAAAAAAAAAAAAAAAAAACTATGGTGTTAACATGCATTTTTCTTTTATTTTAGTAGTATTGCGCGTAGCGTTTGCATCAAGTAGCCGTGTTTACGCTGGGAGTTGGTGGGAGGTAACCCCACCGATCAGGAGGCCGCACTATCCTGCCGGAGCGAGTACGATATAGATTAATTTGCGAATTGTGATCAGCTGACTGAGAAACCGGTTGGCTGGAGCTGGACGCGGCGCGTGCGCTTACTGAGGGAGGGATTATGTCATCGTCGTACGCACCTAAGAAATATTCTGGTCTCTGATTAGAATCTACTATCAAATGTCTTCTGTTGCGTCGTAGTTCGTTGCCATTCGGCATTGTTATAAGGTACGATCTAGGTCCTACAATGCCGTTAACCGTTCCTGAAACCCAGCTATTATTTAGTCTAAATTTTACTTTTTGTCCGGTTACTAATGAATTCATATGTCTAGCACCTCGATCGTAATAATATTTTTGCACTGCTTGTCTTGCTTTCAGTTGCACATGAATGTTGCGTTTAGGTATTCTAGGCATTAATAGAGTAGGTTTACATGGTAATATGGTGCGTAGCCTCCGATTATACAATAGTTCGGAAGGCGACGGCAATTTGTCGCTTATTGGTGTGTTTAAATACTCTAACAGTGCTAAATCTAGATCGGCTTGTTCAAATCTAGTCTTTTTCATAATATTTTTGACTGTTTGTATTGTACGTTCAATCTGTCCGTTAGACTGAGCGTATGTGGGGGATGAAGTTACATGGTGAAACATCCATTTTGAAGAAAATTCTTTAAATAGGTTTGACGAGAATTCTGGGCCATTGTCGCTCACTATGGTTTCTGGTATGCCATGCCTGCGGAAGAAAGATTTTAGTTCCGAAATTACGCTTTCGGATTTCAAAGAACACAACTTTGACATTTCAATATATTTACTGTAGTAGTCTACGACAATTATAAATGATTGGTTTGCAAAATGAAAGATATCTACCCCGACTTTACTCCACGGTCTATTCGGAATTTCATGCGATATAAGTGGCTCTTTATAATTTTGTTTCCTGTGAGTTAAACACGCTTGACAGTTTGACAAATAGTCTTGTAATTGTGTGTTAATATTTGGCCAATATACAGTTTCTCTCGCTCTTAGCTTGCATTTTTCTAAGCCCATGTGGCATGTGTTGATCATCTTTTGTACACTTTTGTATTTTTACAAAATGTGTATCAATTAATGAGTTGCTAGCAGCGAGCGCACACACCTGCGCCTGCGCCTCGAGATGGTCGCGCGGGGGAGGGGCCGCGATTGCGCTCGGTGCAGTCGCACGCGATAGTGTGTCGGCGATATATAGGTACTTGCCCGGTTTGTATATGAGTGTGAACGAATACGGCTGCAGTCGCATGAGCATTCTTTGTAGGCGCGCGGGAGCATTACATAGTGGTTTGTTTATTATGTTTACTAACGGTTTATGGTCTGTTTCTATGGTAACGTCCGCGCGCCCGTATATGTATGAATAAAACTTTTCGCACGCAAAGACGCAAGCATACAGCTCTTTCTCGATCTGAGCATATGCCTGTTCGGTTTTTGTTAAAGATTTTGAAGCATAGCTAACTGGTAGCTTATTTTGTAGTAAACACGCGCCTAAGCCGTTCTTACTTGCATCTACGGAAATTACTATCGGGGTGTTCATATCATAATATTGTAAAATGGGAGGAGTCGTCAAACATGTCTTTAGTTCCGTAAAACAATGATCGTGCCTAGTGTCCCAGTGCCACTCTGTGTCTTTTTTTAATAGTTCTCGTAATGTAGTAGTCTTTTCTGATAAATTAGGTATGAAGTTACCAACGTAAGTAACCAGACCCAGAAATCTCTCTACGTCCTTAACGTTTTTTGGAGTAGGCATGTCATTAATAGCGCGTATATGCGTATTATCGGGACGTATTCCGTCGCTGCTTATTATATGACCGAGATATCGAATTTCCGTTAAGCCTATTTTACACTTCTGTCTATTTAGTTTGATATTAATATCTCGACATCTTTTTAATACTGCCCTAAGTCTCTCATCATGAGTGTCTTTAGTATGACCGTAAACTAACAAATCATCAACGAATAAAACTACGCCCTCTATATCGTCGAAGTAGCTGTACAAACGCTTATGAAAAATTTCGGAGGCTGACGATATGCCATATGGCATCCTTAAAAATTTGTACCTTCCAAACACCGTATTGAAAGTGCATAAATCTGTGCTGCTAGGGTGCAACTTCACTTGCCAAAAGCCCTGCTTGGCATCTAAGGTGCTGAAGTACTTTGCACCTAATAAATTAGCCGTTAATTCCTCAAAAGTGGGTAGTTTGAAATGCTCGCGCCTAATAGCTTTGTTCAGGTCTCGTGGGTCTAGGCATATGCGTAAATCACCGTTAGGTTTCTTAACCACCGTCATGCTATTGACCCACTCCGTCGGACCTTCTACCTTAGAAATTATTCCTTCGACCTCCATTTCGGTTAATTTATTTTTTATTTGCTCTTTTAGCGCAATTGGTAACTTTCTAGGTGCGTGGACGATGGGAGAAGCATTGTTTTTTAACTGTATTTTGTATTCTCCCGGTAAACAACCCATACCCGTAAAAACATCTGGAAATTCGGCTAGTATGTTTTCACTAAAGTTAACAGATTTATCGATGGACATTATTCTTTGAAGTAAATTTAACTCCACACATGAAACTCGTCCCAGTACTGGAGGGGAGTCAACATCAGCAATTATAAATTTTAAGAAAAATACGTTTTCTTTGTAATTTACTTTTAAGAAACACTTGCCCACTACTGTAATGTTGCCACCCGAATACGCCTGTAACTTGATTGACGTTTTTGTCAAATCATCCGCTTTTAAACCAATACTACCTAAAAGTCTGTTTGGCAACACGTTCACGTCCGCTCCAGTATCTAATTTAAAACTGATCGAGACATTATTTATTTGTAATTGTACGGACCAATCGCTACTTTTATTATTATTGTGGGAAATTACCTGATCGGTGGAGTCCTCCTGCAATGTATACACATGTTGCGCCGATCTACACATTCTTGCGTAATGATTTCTCCTGCTGCAATTGTCACATCGAACGCCGTACGCAGGACACTCCATCCTCCTGTGAGCTCGCCCGCAATTACCACACCTGTTTGTGATGCTGCGCTGGTCCCTTGCGGTTGATTCGGGTGCCGAGACTCGCATATTTGTGTTGGTGTTCGCTGGACGCTGTTTTGTAAAGGACGGCTGGTAGTTGTTGCGATATATTTTGTTTTCTCGTGCTCCCCTATTAGCACTCATTCCCGACGGTGCGCGCGGCGGCCGCGGCACTTGATTGAGCGCGGGTCGTCTGTTCACAAGGTGTACGTCGCAGGCTCCCGGTTCGATTCCGGCGGTATCCTCTTGAAAAACTTCATGTATATGGTGGTTGCAGCTATCGATTTTCATGTTTTGTGCTTGTATGCGGGTTATTTCGGCCAATTTACATAAGTCCAAAGCTTTTTCCAAAGTAACATTTGGTTCTCTGAGTAATCTTTCGGAGAGTCCTACATCTCTCAAGCCACAGATAAATCTGCTGCACACCAAATCATCTTGCAGGTCCTTGAGTTCACATTTTGCTGCAATTTTATTTAGTTCAAAAACATATTGTTCGGCCGACTCTAACTCTTTTTGGTTTCGAGTGAAAAATTTATGTCTTTCAACTGCTAGGTTCTTTTTAGGTATAAAAAAATCATCGTATTTTTTTAATAGTTGGTCTACCGTCTGTATGTCCTCATCGAATTGGTCGTACACTTCGCGACATTTTTCTCCAATTATATGTAACAGTATGTTTATTTGCACTTTCTTGTCTTTTTTCGCTATTTCACACGCCGCAAAGTAAATCTTAAAGGATTTTTGCCATTTTTGCCATTCGGCACTTAAATTTCCAGAAGTTACGTTTGTTAGATTGTTCTCAAAAAGGAAAGGTGGCGGTGGTTGTAAAATCGATTCCATCTTTGCGAATAGCGCTGATTTCTTCCGTTGAGTCTTCGTACAATATCGCTAACACTGCTTATCGACTCGTAGGTTATTTAATAATCACAAACACTTTTTGATTTTTTAGATCCGGCTGCGCCATGTCAGTGTATGGGACCAGGGCGCGTGAGTGAAACACAAAGGTCGTGCATATACTGGCTTTATTATCTCCTTTCATCTACCTTCAAACACAGTATATAAAACACAACAAGTGCAAGCACATTAAGACAGTGCATTAAGACTAAAGAGGCTTTAGCGAATAAACGTTAACGTTTTTGCTTTTACAGAGTTTATAGCTCGTTGGGTGACGTTGACGCGGGGTTTATGTCTAATCTGATCTCGACTTAATTTATACAAAACATTATTGCACACTTACTGTTGTCACTGGAAGAATTTAATGAATATTTATAGTTATTTATAAGTGCTACTTAACAATTAAATTGAATAGAATACTGCTCAAAAGCATCCCAGATTAATCCTTACTAATATATGCGAAAGTGACACTGTTTGTTCGATTGTTCCCCTTTCATAATTTAACTACTGAACCGATTGCCTTGTAATTTTGCATATCTACATATTAGAAGACCAGAATAAATAATAGGGTACTTTTCATCCCGAAAAAATTAGTTGTTTCCGTAGGCGAGCGGTAAACGGCTATATTATAGTAACAAATAAATCTGAGAATGCAAATATATTTTTACTTAATTCATATCTTTGAGAAACGTTATTTTTCTCCATGGATAAAAAAAGCAGTTTTTAAAAAACAGATTAAGTAAGAAAGAAGCCCGAAAACAAATTGATAATTTAAAAGGCAGCACAAGACATTTTCTAAAATAATTAACAAGCATCAAAGAATCAACGAAAGTTTACCGTCTAAAACTCATTTAAAATCTGAAGCTTCCATTCAATGTTGCGGGGGATGGATTGCCTTAAATACTTTCATATTTAAACGTTTTCGCTGTGAAGAAAATTGAGAGAGATAGAGGGTGGAGGGTGTTACGGTCGGGGCCGGCGGCTGGCGGCGAAGCGGCCAGATAATTAGATTAAGGGGAACGCGGACGGCTCCGCGGTGCTCCCGAACAATACTACCTATCAGTCTTTAAAGCTTTCGGATCCGCTCGGCTGCCGGCGCTGATTGTGCTTGAGACTTCCCTTTATTCTTTCGATTCTCGTTCGCACTATTTTAATCACACTTAGCAGTTTCTTCTCCTAAATTTGTGAAACGTTATTTTCACTTTGATTTTAAATTTATTAAATAAGGCGTTACTTTGCAGAGGTCCATATTAATGAACTAAAACAATTACTTTGGTCACCCGCGACCTTATGATAGACAACCGTACACCATGCTACCAGATGTTAGACCACAGATGTTAGAGTCAAACATCTGGTAGCATGGTGTACGGTTGTATTGCTCTGAAGATGAGCTCTGGTTGAGTTCGAAACGTGTCAGTATAGTGTGGTGGTGGTGATAGATGGGTTTGTGTGATTTATGTGTGATCTTACAGTGTGGAGGTGGAGGAACTGCATGAACACGCATATCTTGCATAAGCGTAGCTATCATAAGGTCGCGGGTGAGCAAAGTAATTGATTTAGTTCATTTTTAAATTTTTATTTTACTTAATTGCGCGATTTTTTGGTTCAAGAACAACAATCAGATGCTCGATTATAAATAAACTAGCGACCCGCCTCGGCTTCGCATGGGTGCAACTTAAAAAAAAACGCGTCACTTATATCGCTCTTATATATTGTTAAAAAACGCATTAAAATCAGTGGCGTAGCTTAAAAGACCGAAGAGTACATAACACACATACATCTAGAGGAACATACGGCGGGAAACCACTTTGTTTTATACTATGTAAAGATAAATTATACAGTTTAGGGCCCCCTGGGTCGCTTTTGAAAAAGAATAAAAAAAAACTAGATCTACATATTAAGAATTCCATAAATACCTTTACCATTTATCTACAAGGTAGGTTATGTCTGGCAAATTTTAAGTGTCTATATACTTAGTGTAGCTTAGGCTGTGCTTAGTCAGTCAGTGAGTCATGCTACTGTATAATAGATATGGAATGAGATAACATCAAACTAAATTAAATTAACAATAACAAATAAATTATCACGGCGATAGATGTGAAACAATGCACTTGAAGTAATAAGCGCGGGGAGATGTTTAGTTTGGTGTGTTCGCGTAGTAACTAACGGCAAAGGCGGGGTAATATATTTAATTACAGGCACTCCGACACTGCACCAATCTAGCAATTACGGCACAGAGCGGCGGCGCGTAATCAGCGCCCTTTACAACCCCGAACCGGCACGCGTCAGAGAGCGCTCTAAGCTCAAACTCTAGCGCTTTTGATTCGCATTTCACAACCTGTTGACGAGTTAGTTAAGCCCCTAGAGCGTGTACCAGCGCAGCACAAAGCGAACTGGTAGAACCCTTCAACTGCACGCCTCTGCTGTGTCTGACGTTTGTAGTCTAACTTGCCTATAGCACGGTTGATATAATGTACTGCCGGACATATGCAATGCACTGTCAACTACATAAGTGCTTTACCATTTTTATGGTAGTTTCTACATCAGATTTTTTTAATAAGGCTCATTACCACATTGATAAGTTAGTATAAGTTGTAAGTAAAGTACCTACAAGTCGTAACTTGGGACATTACTTTCAAATACTACTTTACAAATGACGTTGAATCTTAGGCTGGTATTGGAATTTCTTCGTCAACTGTACCATTAGAAATAAATATATCTATTAAACACTCAAAATTAGCAGCGAAAAATGAAGAGGATTGTATTTTTGCGAGTAAAATACATTTTACCTAATGAAACAGCCTAAAAGATAAATGTACGGCGACGTACTCCAAGTCTATTGCGCCCTCTTTTCTTCGCCCCCTACGAAATGTATATTATTCGCTAAAATGTGAATAAAACATTAAACCGTCTTTTGTGTAGGAACAATACGTTAATATAGAGTAGGTAAACAATTTGTAAACAGGTGCGGAGGATGGGCGTCTCGCCCCGCGAGATTAATCACGGCACAAAGCGAGTCCGGCCGGGTAATAAACCGAGAACGAGCAACTTCGCCACTTACATTACATGGACATTTATTTCCTACGCTCTGTTTCAACTTTTCCAACTCGCAGGGAGCCAGACACCAGTTTAATTAATTCGCGGGATTCTTAAATATAGAGCCCCGACATTTGTTCAAAGTTTAAAAGATAAAATAAATCACTTGCCTTGTCATCGTCGCCTTCACTATCACACTGCAAAGGGAGAAAAAAGTCAATGAGTTCAAATGTCTGAAAAGCGTCAGTATAAGTCAAAAAACGTGCGCAATTTCATGCAGTCTAGATACTGATTGTTAATCACATTTGCAAAAGTGTTAATGTAATAATAAATACTTCAGAAGCGTTGAGTTAATAGAATGTTTATATTTTTATTGCTTGTGATAACCATCGAATGAATTAAATGTAAATGTAATCCGTCAGCACCCACCCTTTACAACAAATACACCTCGAGATTTTATCCAACAATAAGGATGATATACGGCTAAAGTATTTTCAAGTAAAAGTAGGGATTCCTCCACGTCCTAAATTGGGGAAGTAGGTAGAATATCAATAAACAGGTGAAGAAGATATTATCGTGTCATAAATCGACGAGAACGTTACACGATATTTATGAGGCAAGTTCGCGCCGAGGGAAACAAGCAGGGATCAAGCTGAGATATTACAATTTCAAATAAATACACAGCATAAAGTATTCAGGGCGGGCGCAGGTAATGTTATGTAGTGTGGAGCTGGAGCGGCACCGCCTCGACAAATCTCGTGATTTAGCTGCGATACGCGTCGAATATCGAGCAGGGGATGTGTGCGTTGCGTGATCAGGGTATATTTGCACGCTCTGATCGAGAATTATAGCTATTACCACACTACACGGCTTTTATGAGTTAGTTCAAGCTTAAATATTTTCTGACCTCTTATACATACGGGGAGAATATAAACTAAACATGCAATTTGTTGTTTGGCCAAATGAAAACGATGATGTAATAAAGTAGCTCGCGGCAAAAAAATATTATGCGATAAGAGCGGTTGTGAGACATGCCAGAGAGGAGGCGCAGTGTACACTAAACATGGACAACAATGATTATACTCACGATATAGCCTTTTCCGGAACTACAGCGGCTACTGGCCTGTAGGCAGGAGAGAGAAAGCGAACATATGAGTGGACTGGAGTGACTGGGGGAGGTAAAGTTTGTCTCGTCTCTCCCTAGAGACACCACCGTGCTATTTGTTTTCAATCAGTGCGAGGTGTCGCGGTTTGTATTTGACTTTCGTGCGATTTGAATTCTAAAGTTGGTGGTATAGATAGGGTAATTTAATTCAGATAGCTTTAAGTATTAGGAGAGAGACGAGAGAAATAGCAAACGAAACAGAAGACGACATATTGTTACACATTCTAACAGTCAAGTACAGTTGCAGCAGACATTTAAGTGAATTATTCGTGCATGCGCGACGGTGTAGTGTTCTCGTATAAATCTGTTATTAAGTCCGCAACAAACTTAAGCGGAGACGATAATTAAGAGCCAGAGCAATAAAATAAATTGATGGGTACTTCGAGAAAGCGCGGCATAAGCATTCTACCTTTCCTCAGGTCGCCTTTGGTGGCAAATTGCTAACCCCTGCTCCTTTGTACTCTCGTTATGACTTTTGTGTTAGATTCATCTGGGTATTTATTGGAACAGATTTATTACCGCATCACAATAACAAAGACTTTAAAGATGTTTTATACACCGTACTACGAGGTTCATAGCATTGAGCATTGTTTAGAATGTGATTCTACCGCTGTTCGCCTTTTCTGAGTATTTTATAAACCATTCCATCAAGTCAACGATTCCCAAGCAGCTAAGAGTACCTAGGTAAGTTAGGGTAGTTCCGTTTCATATGGGGCACATAAGCTTGTCGCTTTTAAAATAACTATAAAAGCACTATGTTTTCGGAATAAAGCAAAAGCGACTGTGATCATTTCAAGATCTATTAAAATAAGCCGTTCACGGGTTTCGAGTTAAGACTCTATTTTGAACTTATTTCCCGTCAGTTGATCTCATCGTCTCCGCTCGAAGTACAACAAAGCGGGATGTAAGGCTCGACAGGCGATTGATCACTTACGTCACTAAGCCTGTCGCGGGAAGAGTCTGGGTCGCGAGGCGCTACCGAACTGCCCGTGAGCCGCTCTGACGCCCGTCCACTGTCATCCGACGTGCCAGCGTCTTGAAGCAGCGTAATACCCTGCAACAACCGTAGCTTGTACCAACAAAAAATATATTGTCCCCTCTTTTAAGATGTCGCCAGCTATTTAAATAAACATGACACGAACACAGGGCAACACTTTTTTTACCGACGGAAACAACGAAATTTTTCAAGTCGACGCTATATTTATTATGTTTAACCACGCATAAGATTACAAAGCGAGATTATTCTTTGTTATTGGATGGGAAAAAAACAAATCTACCAATAATTGGACTAAATAGGGACTGATTGTTTATTAAACTCACTGAAAGGTTTAATTGAGTTTTATTTAAGAGTTACATTCTTATTAAATGATATTGTAACGGATAACTCACGTCTTAAACCGAGTTTAGCTCGACATGTTTCGGGCTATTTCGAAGCCCTTCTTCTCAGGAGCACGCGAACGCGACTCGGCGGCTGCCGCAACACGCGCGCGAGCTAAACTCGGTTTAAGACGTGAGTTATCCGTTCCAATATCATTTAATATGAGTGAGTCTCACGGTAGTTTCATGTTCAGTTACATTCTTATTAAATCGACAGGTATCGTGCTGTGAACAATACATGTATGTACCTATAATGTATGTAAAAAAAGGCTTATAATTAATTGCTACTTCACTGTACCTTACGTCGTTTGCGTACCAAGGGTATTTTGTAGATACCCAGGTAGCCTACCTTAAATTGGAATAGTGTATAAATACAGTTTTTTTTTTTAATTCTATAGTTTAAGTAAAAAAGAAAATATACTTTTTAAGATCGATTCAGTAGTTCCAGAGTATTAAAGCATACAAATACAAAGTTAACCTGTTTATTTTACAACTATCCTTTACCCGTGGCTCTGCTCACGTGTATCTAATGTAAGGTTTGGCAGTTTAACTGTATATGGGGATTTAACAAAATTCTGTAAAATTATATCGTGGCCTTCACGTTCTATGAGGAATTACCCCTGCAAAATTTTATGTCACTATATCCCGTGGAAATATAGGAATAAAACGTAGCCTATATCTTATTATTCCAGCGAGCTGGATCGCTGGAGTAACAAATAAGATATAGTATCTGCATACCAAATTTCATCCAAATCCATCCAGTCATTGTAGCGTGAAAGAACAAAAAGTACACAGACAACTCACAAACTTTTGCATTTATACATATTAGTAGGAATATACATAGAATCTACCAAGAATAGGTGTTTTTATCAAAAATATATGATACATAATAAGAATATAAATTATACGATTCCCCAAAGTACGTACCTACATAAAAAAACACATTTGAATAAAGAGAAGACATTTTCGTTATAAGCATAAATCATAGTTTCGCGAATGTTTGCTTGTTGTTTAGGGAAGGGAAATCGAAATTTCCCAATAGACTAAGATCGCTCTATTAAAGCGACGGCAACTCGTGTTACTGATACTTTAAGTTCCAATTCTGTTGCCAAGAGGGGAGCGAGAGGAAAATCTTTTTATATGGGATCGCAAAATTGAGCGGTAACTAGGATATAAGAAAAGTTGATAAGACGGGTCGAGGAAGCAAGTAAGCGAGGGCACGGTTTGAGGAGACGACCCATAACGCAACGTGCCCGGGGCTAACAATAAAAAGAGTTTTCCATTTATCACATTTCGCGTGTATTTTACGGTAGGGTGTTCAAAGGCGCTCGCTCGAGCGGGGAAGCGGCCGATACTCAGCGACGAGCGCTCTGCGGGACGGCTAAAGGATAATAAAACGTCGAGTAAATTCCCTTTAAACAGATAACTCCCCGACCGCCCTCGCACAATGGAATCCTACATTATTATAATTTGAAATAGTTCATGCCAAATCGGATTTTATATCCAGTTTGTCATTAATAAAGATTTCACTTTAAAAGGGTTTTCTTGTCTGGAGTTTTTTTTAAATACCAAGTAATCGATTTCAATCATAATTAAGATAGGCATCTTGTACTAATAAGTGCAGTTGCGTGTTTAACAACAACGGGACCTATTATAGAAAATTACCGTTGAAATTAACGTTAATTAATTCGACAGCTAATTATATTGCTAGTTCTTGTTCCAATATATCGAATAGATAGGTATAAACAATTTCTCCTCTATATTTTAACAAACTTAGTTAAATAATTTAATATATTTCTCAAAATTGTCTTGTGGCAAATAAGGATAGTTACATATCACTAGCTGTTGCCCGCCACTCCGTCCGCGTATTATTCGTTTATCACTATCCCGCGGGATCTATGCAATTTTCCGGGATAAAACTATCCTATGTCCCCGGGACTCAAACTATCGTATACCGAATTTCATCTAATCGCTTTTTTTCTAAATGTTTTTTTTTGTTTTGCATAATTTGAATTTTACAACGCATTGGTGTCTAACTGTAATGCTGTAATTTTTTTTTTGTTGGAATAAATAATTTATATGACGTTAAATGTTATGACTAACTTATCAGGTGACTATCAATCATTATGACCTGCGAAAAGAGACCTTGCAACAATTATTATAAACTAGTTTATTGCCTTTAATATTATGGAATGGTATACTATGGACATCGAATGTTTAAACTAATCAATTTTATGACTTACAATAATTATGACCTGCGAAAATCGGAACTTCACTTTATACTGTTTAATGTTATGACTTAAGATAATATGACTTACAAAAATTATGATGAATAACGTTATGGATTGTTAAAATCGGAGTTTACATTTTATGGGAAACAATAGAGACCCCACGCCTGAAATTCCATTTGGCTATTTGTACTCCGCACCGCAGTGTATTCCGCTCAAGATTTTAAATTCCGTTCAAACCCGCGAGTTATACGGCGTAGATGCCATTACTCATGGCTGGTTTAGCTCCGTATAAATGGTGTCGGTTCCGGGAGTGGTCGCCGACCGGAACAAAAACTCAAAAAGCGCTAGAATCCGTCGCACTTACGTTGCGGATTTATCCAGCCAAGATTGAACCTCCGTCAACATGAATTTATCTACATTTTTATTAACCTCGGCGTATTCGAGCGGTTTTACTAAGCGCATTAGCGAAATATGAGAATAATATCTCATGTTAAGGAGCTATTTGACAAGAACGCAATAAAGGCTCGAATATGTTCTAAGAGTGCCCATAACAGACAATAATAAAACATACCTTACGCATGCGATTATGTCCCCGTTCCTAATAAAAGGGATTGCTTTCCGACCCTTTACATAGATAAACGAGTCAAGCAGAGTCGCACATATCAATTTAATCCGGGGCGTGGAGGCGAGCGAGATCCCTTTAATCCCGGCCGGGTTGCGCGGGGATGTTCGCCGGATGTTACCACATAATTACTCCCGCTCGTTAAACTCTGCTCTAATTATAATTGACTTCAGTACCATTTTCTCCTTCAAATGTAGGTATCTCTTATTATTCATTTCTGTTGTTGAGACTTCGTTTAACTCAGTGAATATTTTAGCAATCTTTTTAACAAAACAAGAAAAGTAGCTTACCTTTCTACTCACTCAAGACACTCATTTATTCATAATACGAGGTAACTATGTTTGAATAAAGTAACAAAATAGCATTAAAATACCGGAGCAAATAACTGAAACTCTTAAACATAAAATGCAAATAATAAACCTACCCATTGAGAGACAATAAGAATGAAGTTACTGTTTTCAGTATCGGTGAGCAATATCGAATTTCCTCGGGCAAAATACACCCGAGTAAATGTGGTCAATTGCGCGGCCCACTCAATTGCTTCTTTATGACAATGGAGCTAAGTCCGATTTCGGCCGAGAGGCGGTGGGTGGCGGCGGCAGGAGGCAGTCGTGCTCGACCGGCGACACAACCGCTAATTGAAACAACGACCGCAGCCGAACATTACTTATTCATGAGAAGTCCATATGGCGGCAGAACGTGACCAACGAGATAAATCATTCAATAAATTTTTTTCATGAATAGATATCCCTCTATGCAGGTAGGTATGCACTCGAACCAGCTCTACGTGCGCCATAGAGATAGTGCTCGCCTAACTGCATCAATATACAGCCAACGTAAACAATAGCTCTGAATTGTGCGACATGACTGTCCAGCCATGCGAGAAATGCAACCGGCTAGCATCCGATTCGACCGCGAATAGACAAATATCATTTTGCATACCACAATCATTCATTATGAACATTATTGTGTTATTACAATTACTCGTGTAAATATGTTGCGGTTCCAATATTCATGTCGGTAGTTTATCTGTTGGAACTATAAATTATAGTACGCGATCTAGCATGCAACAAAGTGCTATTTATCAGTTAGTGGAGTGAGAGTACATCGAAGGCGGGGCTGTTAGGCAGAGATCAGGTAATGCGTCGCACGACGAGGCAGCAGGGTGCGGTGGCGTGTTGCATAATTTATTTATGTCGCGGCACGTTACTCCCTTGTTGGAAGTTGTCGACTATGTTGGAGCCTTATTCTAATTACTATGTACAAAGTTAGTTAGTGTTAGTTAACAAGTGCCGTATAATAAAGAACAACTATAGGGTTCTACGTTAATTCCTTTAGCTGGTTACTTAATTTTTCACACACCAACTTGACTTAAGACTGAAGCTAGTTCAAAATTGCATAAGTATATTCTTAATTAATAATATGGATCCTCCAACATGTGCAATATAGCATTCACAAGGTTGTAAAGATACTCTTCTAAATTCACTAAGTATCCAAGTACATGATAAAATTTAAAAATAAACAAAAAATACTAGGGAACATATACCACACATATAAAGTTAGATATTGAATGAAACAGTAGATGCGAGTCTGTGCTCGTAAGCCGAGCGAGCCATCACAGAGGATCAATCAGATCAGGCGTCGACATGGAGCGGCGTTAGCTTGCAGCGCTTCCAAATGGAATTTCGCGACAGACCGCTCTCGGATTAATATACTGCGGCGAGCTGAACGAATGGTACCTATTGTGATTGAATTGACATATTCACCGAATTGTTACGTTTACTAATACACCACGGATTGGAGCGCTGAGCTTCGTTAACGCCATCAGTGCATCTTGCTGGTAGGTATACTTTATATAAGAAATATTATAATTCTCATTATGCCTTTAATAAGAAGTTTGAAAAGCTGTACTGTTTACAAAACGTGTGATTTTAATAATCAAGATACATAATGCATAGATTACAAAATGAATTGAGCTAAAAGTATTGTGTTTAGATAATTTTAAACACAATTTACTGCCAAGCTCAACTTCAACAAAGCCGTCCCACAGTGTTGTTAGTCAAAATACATTACATTACATTGTAAAATGGGAAAGAAATCCGACGAACGAGATGTTTATCTAGTGACAACGTGATACTAAGCTCTCTTGAGTCAACAGACACTGCTGATTTATTAACAAGCAATTAAATATCTTGTTTAATAATGTTTTTCATAAAT
>NC_133484.1:4543207-4560388 GCF_025370935.1 Choristoneura fumiferana
TATTTGGCACCTGGTTGTTTTGAACATATGGTGTTCTGCGATAAAGGTGTTGTGAAGTTTGGTCCGTTATGAAACTAACGCATTTTAAAATTCGGCCATATTAAGAACATGGTGTTTTGAGAAAAACAGTTAGGTATTCTTTGATTTAGGTATTTTGACAATAAGTTCTTTTCAGATCTAGGAGTATTGGTAAAAGGGTAAAATAGAAAGTAGGTGGATAAGCCCTACTCTCTTGAGATATGGTAACTCTACCCGGGTATAACCCGATGAAGCCGAGTGCATCAATCACCACCGTATGCAGCCGTTCGGATGAGTTGGATCTCGGCCAATTTGCCGGATGAACCATGCTCAATCTATCGGAATAGCTTATGTTTCTGAATTAGACATATTCAAGCACTAAAGAGTAGAGAGCTGAAGAGCTAATAGAGCATCTAGTATCATTTGATCATCGTTTCTGACCTATGTGTTGGTGAAATAAAATGAATGTTTTAAAATTAAACCGTTATATTCCAACAGATGACGGAATAAAGTACTTTTTTGTCGTACGAAGAGCTCATGGCAAAATTAAAACCGGCCAAGAGCGTATCGGATAAGCCCAAAATAGGGTTCAGTAGCCATAACGAAAAAATTAAGTAATATTTTTCTAAGGATTTCGTATTTTGGACGGAATCTTCAAAGTTAAGGTATATTTTTTGATGTGTGAGCCTGTTTTTTTATCCAAGATTCTGTGCTGGACTGACAATAGGGCCCATCACTTAGGCTACCAAACCTATCAAACTAAAACCCAACCTTTATCAAGCTTTATAAAGCCGGCTATCCGCAAGACTTGGTCACTTAAGAGTCGCTTTTCCGTGAAATTGAAACTTTAAACTTGTCGGGTCATATTACGGGAGTTTTTCTGCTTCCTGTGGTTTTCCATTAAGAGCGGAATTTTATATACCTACTTTAGCTTCGACTTTAACTTTTGTTGAAACATCTTATTGATCAGGCTTTACTTGGTGAAGGTGAAACAATGAACTAGAATTGTTTGTTCTTCCGCTCCCAGAAGTGGGATATAATGGGGTAGTTAAAGAGAATAACGTTGAGAACAATAAATTGGGTAGTTGGGGATTTCTCTAAATGGTTACTGGTGTACGCAATGTATTTAGTTTGAGAATGAAACTTGTAAAGAGTTCTAAGTGCTTTAATATCATCATCATCATGACGAACCGGAAGGTGAAGAGCTAGCAGGCCACCCAGTAGGTGGACTGACGTCATTGCGAAAGTTGCCGGCTTCGCAAGTGGCGAGTACTCGTTCAATGTTTCGTTCAGGGTTATCATAATCATATCAGCCATAGGACATCCACTGTTGGACATAGGCCTCCCCCATAGACCTCCAGTTGCTTCGGTTGCCCTGTATCCACAGTGAAACTGCGGCTTTAACCAGGTCATCCGTCCATCTCGTTGGTGGACTCCTACGCGTCGCTTGCCGCTCTACGGTCTCCATTAGAGGACTTTTCGGCCCCAACGGCCATTTGTTCTCCGTGTTCTATGGCCTGCCCATTGTCTCTGCAGCGAGCTAATTCGCTTGGTTATGTCGGTGACCCTCGTTCTACGTATCTTCTCATATCATAAGCTTATTACGCTTGCTAATTCCAATGCCAACAACAAACTATGCAGATCTAACAACAAACAGTGCGCCGTGCTACACCGATCCGGTCGTATCTGCCTTTATCCGGTTACATCCGGTATTAACTGGGTATCGATTGGTCGGGTCGTGTTTGCTGACTCCATAATAGTTTTTGACCTATATATTCGTACGAAATACTGTCTCATACCATACGTTAGATTAGAAATCAGATTCTACTAGTCTTGCTCCGTGGGTTTACCCGCGTTTTTTTTGTAAATTCCAGTGAAAATTACCGTAAATGACATCGTTTCCTTTTTGCAATTTCAAAAATCAAGTGGTTTCGAGATGTCTCGATTCCGGTGTAATATCGGGATAAAATAGAATACAATACAACAACTCGACTATTTACTTGTACAGGATAAACATAAATTCAACATAACTACTACTACTAAAACAAAACTTGCTTCGACTTAAAAAAACGCATTAAAATCAGTCAAATCTGTTTGAGAGCTACGATGCCACAGACAGACTTTTGCGTCGGGATTTAATAGTAAAACGGTTTTATTCATGTTTTAGCTACTACACAGCGTTCCGGTTATTTCCAGTTATTCCCGTTTTTATCCGGCTGCGTGTCGACAACGCTTCCGCCTGACAGGATGACCGAACGGTTGCCCGCCGGTGAAATACTCTTTAAGGGTGCGATTTCATAAAAACAGCAAGTAGACTTGTAGAATGCGACTAATCGCGTTAGCAACTTCACTTTTTGGACACTCTCCTAGTAATTGTATATAACACAGAAGTTCTAAATCATGTTTTTTTTTCTGTAAGCAAGCCACAAAGCCTTTTAGAGAGCCCTCTCCAAATGTCATTTGTTTATACTACGAGTATAATAGGCACTTTTAGAAAGACCATCATTGCCATGAATAATGCGCCGCAAGAAACTTGGTAAAAGATATTTTTTTTAAGTAAAATGTATAGGTAATTACAATTATTTTAGCTAAGAAAGCAAGCATTAGAAAGTTAAAAAGGTATCTATTAGCAATAAAAAATATAAAAAACAACAATTTTATGTGTCGCACAGAGGTAGCCGTGGTGCACGGTTTAAGAGAATTGGGTTGCACGATTTTGCTGGTTATTTCATTGGTTGAACTATACTCGTTTATCCCTCTTTATCCTATGTAAACTTTGGTAGTAGATAGGCATACAGTTTAGTTAACCACAGGTACTTAAACTTAACTATCGCTAAGAATTTTCTCGTCTGCACCGCAAATTGCTGCTTCAATCTGTAGCACCATTCCAGCCTCCAAATAAATAGCGTCAGAGCAGATCCTTTGCTCGCTTCCGTCAACGCTTCCGCTTACGCTTAGCTTTCAAAACATATTTTAAATTCTAGTACTTAAGAGTAATAAAAAAATGAGAAGTAAAAGTACTTAATTTATTGTCAACAAAAAAACTAACCTACTAACAATAAGAACATTATTGCAAGAGTGCAAATGGAAACTCACATGTCTCTACTTTGGACGTTTGGTCAAACGCTATAATATCTTAAACTAAAAACATATTTTTCAATTTGAGAGAGTGTTTCGTTATTGTGTAGAAAGCACCATGTATTTTCATTTCACTTTTTCGTATGGTTATATGTATGCCTCTAGTTGACATTGGTCAACCAACTTGATTATGGTATTGTTACCAAACTTACATAAACATAACCAAATTTCAGCTCAATCGGATGCCAAAAACTTTTAAAGAACTACTCTTTCTCTGTATCTAACCACTTACATACCTACTTAAACAAATATGCAAACGTTGCATTTAAATAAAAGTTTGTCTAAACAGTCGATAACTTATCGCTGTCTCGATGGCGGTGTGACAAGTACTTAACCTAGATGTGACCCGACCCTAAACTAAACTTTTCAATGGACATCGTTTGCGCGGTAATCGCCCGCGCAGCTGCCAAGTTGTTCGAGTAGTTCCGAATTTGAATGCTTTGTTTCCGGTATTTTGAATTTTCGAACAGTTTTTAGATCTCGCATGAATTTGTAGTGGTTACTAAATTATTCTGAATTGGTATTTTCTACCGACATCAGAAGAGGAGGAGATTCTATTTTCTAATGTAATACTACCTATGTATGTATGTAAACTCTTTATTGTACAAAAGAAAAGAAACAAAATACAAGTATTAATATAATAATATTCATTATTATTTTTTTATTGTATTATTGATTTTTGTCATTGTAAGTATGTTTTGTAATTTAATTCGGCTTTGTTTTGTTTAATTTAATGTAATTTATGTGAATAAAATAAAAAAAATAATAATTAAATATGTTCATATTGATAATATTAATTGAAATGACTTTATTAATAAGACATAGCACAGTACAAAACAAAATAAAGGTAATAAAGGTAACTAAAATTACATACAAAATCACTGCCAGGTGGTAAGGTGCCCAGAAGGCTGGCAGCATTACCACGCTGTATGGCAATGCTTAATCTTTGTGCTAAGAAAAAGCCAGCCCTCTGGTCACCCAAAGCCGTAATTAACTTGGACGACAATGATTTACAAATATTAAAAGCACTCAAACCCCAAGGACCCATGGTTTCTACTCCGAACGGCTCAAAAATGTAGGCACTACTGATGCCTACATATTTGCGCCGTTTGAGGCATTCCGCAGAGTCTGCAGCGGCACCGGCCCTGTTGGCTGGAAGGTGGGATGACTTTGACGTAAGACGACGGAGGGGATATGATTATGATATAATCTACTAGCTTTTACCCGCAATTTCGTCTGCGAAAAAATTAGTTTTTCAGTATCTTGCGGGAAATTTGCAATTTTCCGGAATAAAAACTATCCTATTTTAGTTCATTGATATGGAACTCCGCAAAGTATCGCCTGATTCAATAAATAATTCAATAAATTATCCTATGAAGGGCATCCATCATACCGAATTTCATTAAATTCGGTTCAGCGGTTTAAGCGTGAAACCGTAATCTGCAACTTAACTCCATTTCTTTTATCATACGGCACATGCAAAGTAGGAAAAAATGATGTGTGATGATCCGATATCAGCTTGCATGGGTACGGCACTGTTCAAACACACTAAATTCTACTGTATGCACAAGGAAACCACTCAGACTAGCATGCATATGCATGATGCTAGCATGCCATGCTGCACGCTTTAGATTGGGGCACTTTAAGTGGAATTGTTTGTTGCATGCAAGCCAAGAAGTCTAATAAATACAATTCAATGCAATACAAATATTCTTTACTAGCTTTTGCCCGCGGCTTCGCCCGCGTGGCATTCGGTTATCGCGCGCTGTGTAATGATAAGCACGTCTGATTGCATAAAAGAATGAATGATTAAATGTCAAAATCCTGCTGTCAATGACATGTCCTTCTGTGTGTGACCTCAACTCTGATGGTACTACCTGTACCTTCCCTGCAGGTGACGTTAACAATTTCCATCCCGTAATTACCTACATTAACCCCGTTTCACCATCCATTAATATCGAGTTTACTTGACGGATAAATGTGATGCCGTCTGTGTGTGTTTTGTTTGAATAGAAGACGACTTTTTTTTTTATTCGACTGGATGTCAAACGAGCAAGTGGGTCTCCTGATGGTAAGAGATCACCACCGCCCATAGACACCTGCAACACCAGGGGGATTGCAGATGCGTTGCCAACCTAGAGGCCTAAGATGGGATACCTCAAGTACCAGTAATTTCACCGGCTGTCTTACTCTCCACGCCGAAACACAACAGTGCAAGCACTGCTGCTTCACGGCAGGATTAGCAAGCAAGATGGTGGTAGCAATCCGGGCGGACCTTGCACAAGGTCCTACCACCTGCAAACACACACATTTAACCGTCAAATAAAATAAAATGGGTGGTGAAACAGCCCCTTAGAATCTAAATTTAAATCCGCAAACTAACGTTTAAACTAGCCTGATAATTTTCGGTTTTTAAACCTTAAATGCAACATAAATTCAGTGAATAAACCCACTAAGATTACGGCCGAACATATTTCAGCTAAATGGAAATTTTCCCGGAAAAAGTTGAACATAAGATGTTATTCGGAATGAGTTTAAAGCGACCGGGATATAAACGAATAACTAAGCTTGCTGGTGGGAAATAGATATTCAGTTTTGCCTTGCACAAAGTAAATACACAGTGGGGTTTGTTTACTTTACATAATTTGTGGTTTAGTGCAGGGTGTTGTGTTCCCATAAAAAGGTTTGCGAAAAATTTACGAAATAAGTTTCTAATAAATATTGACCCGGATAACTCACGTCTTAAATCGAGTTTAGCTCGACATGTTTCGGGCTAATCCGTAGCCCTTCGTCTTCGGAGCAACGCGACTCAGCGGCTGCTGCAACACGCGCACTGCGCGCCGCCGCTCTGCTCGCGCGACTACCCGACGAAACTGACACCGGCACACAACTACCCGCGTTTTCATCAACATTTTCATTACAACTGTCAAATGTAGGGTAGCACACAACACTAACAACATCGCTCTGTAAAGGTACGTTCACACACACCGATGACGCAACTCGGAGGTAAATAAGTTTCTGTTCAAAAAAACATTTATAATACAAGGTTTTTTGCGGACTGTACTTTTTGTTGACTGTACTTGCATCGTCATCCGACTTACGATGTACTCGTAGGTATACCAAATTTCAAGTCGACCCGATTACTACTGAAAGTGGGTCAAAATGAACTTGCAAGATTTGACCCAAATAAACAGGGCAAGGTATGAAATGTATAAAAGCTTGTAAGAAAGTCCACAGAACTAATTAACCGAGTGAGTGCGAAGAGCGAGCAAAGCGTCTCCGTTTCAGTTTGAGCAAAAATGTTTTCGACATGGAAATTACGATTGGCAAGTTCTATCCGAAATTAATTAAATATTTCAGACTCTTCGTGAGGTGGAGTATGACGCTATGTTTATTCGTCATCATCATCATCATCATGTCAGCCGAAAGACGTCCACTGCTGGACATAGGCCTCCCCCATGGCTCTCCACTCAGACCGGTCTTGTGCTTTCCGCATCCTCCGCGGATATGTTTAAGTAGATACTTAGCATGCAACACATTAACTGCAAAGATAATGAAGGTATTGACTGAAAATCAGCGCTGTACTGGCACATATACTTAGTGCAGCATAATGCTGAGTCAAGCTCCTTTTCGACATCATCAAATGTTTTCTTTTCTGTAAATTGTGTGTTATTTTAAGTTTGATGTCGAAATAAAGTTATGTCTATATGTCATTCGATAGGCTTCATTATTGAATAGGGGTTCAACAAAATAACAGAATGAACATTTCTATACATATCCTAGTGCGTAATAAAAGTCGTAAACGTGTATAGTGACATCGAATGCGACAGTTATGTATAACATTACATGAGTGGTTACTGTTGTGTACGAGCACAATGAAACACCGAGTTGGACTGAAGTTCGTTTATTTACGAAACGTGTCGGTACTTTTATATAAATCTACCCATCCAGAAAGTAGCATACATAACACTGTCCCCTTTTATATTAAACAAACAGCATTTATTTATGTTGCACATTACATAACTAAGAAAGTTACACATTGTATAATTTAAGTTAAAGGTTTTCTTGTCAATTTTTTTTTATACGATTGTTATTTCTAGGCGGTAGGCACTTATGCTAATAATAGTTACCTACTAAAAGTATGTACGTCACAATAAGAGAATGGTAATGGGTAAAACTTAGGTACGCTTTAATTTCTCTAGACACCGCACGGCAGCTCTACGGCGCAAGTGCTCCCCTGGCTGCACGGGTGAGGCCGGAGGAGTCCCATATTCGTCCTCACCTTCTCCTTCCTTATCTTTTTGGTTGGTGCTAGATCCAATATCTATTGTGCCAGAATCGACTACGGCATCGTCCTCAGGTTTTGATTCGTAGACATTATCCTGATTAAGGCCGGACAAAGACAATCGTGGTGATTTTTTTATATGTAATTGGTCTACATGACGTTTTTGTACGCGGCCGTCATCAGTCCGGACCGTGTACGTCACCGGACCTTGGCGCTCGAGTACCTCGCCTTCGGCCCACTTGTGGGCGCCGCGCGCGTAGTCCCGCACCAGCGTCCAGCACCCTGTCGCCGTGCGCCGCCTCGCGCAGCGGCCCTTCGGCGCGGCGCTCGGCGGCCCGCTGCGCGGCATGCACCACGGCGGCCGCGTCGGGCCGCAGCAGGTCGAGGCGCCCGCGTAGCCGCCGCCCCAATAGCGCCACCGCTGGCTCTCGCTTCGTCGTGCTGTGCTCTGTGTTTCTGTACGTGAACAAAAATCTACTGAGGGCCGTGCTATCATTTTCGTTTTCGAACACTGCTTTTTGAGCACCCGCTTGATAGTACGTACCGCATTTTCTGCAGCCCCATTACTCGCCGCGTGATATGGTGCCACTAATGTTTGTTTTATTCCGTTTCGTTTGAGATATAAGCCGAATTCCGCGGTAGCAAAGGGCGGACCGTTGTCGCTCACGATCTGTTTTGGTAAACCGAAACGCGCAAAAATTGCTCGAAGGCGTTCTATTATCACTGGAGCAGAAGTAGTTTTCACCTTTTCGACCTCGATCCATTTAGAATGAGCGTCGATTATAACTAAATAATAAAAATTATTAAAGAGCCCTAAGAAGTCCATATTTAATCTCGTCCACGGCTCTGTAGGCCACGGCCAAGAGCGTAGCGGCGCGGGCGCGGGCGCGGCTCGCTGCGCCAAAAGGCACGCGCCTATAAACAAACGTTCCGACGTGAGTGGTGATGGCCGTCATCGGCTGTGACGCCTCGTCAAGCACGCACTGTTGGAAGGCATTAGACAAGTCCAGCTTTGTATATTGTTCGCCCCCTCCTATTGATGCGAATAACTCTGCAATACGCGGTAGTGGGTAATGGAAGTCTTTAAGGCGGGGGTTAATTGTAATTTTGTAGTCGCCACATATACGTATGGCCCCACTCGCCTTTATAACGGGAACTATCGGCGTTCCATAATCAGACCGTTCTACCTTATAAATGACGCCCTCTCGCTGCAGCCGCGCCAGCTCCCGCTCCACGCGCTCGCGCAGCGCCAGCGGCAGCGCGCGCGCCTTCACAAACACTGGCGTGTCGTCCTTGAGGTGCAGCTGCAACCGCGATCTGAACGTGCCTAAGCCTTCGGCAAACACTTCGGGAAATTCCCGTCGGAGATTTTCAGACATTGAAATCACCTCACCGATATTAGAACAGTCAACTACGGCCAACTTTAATTGTTTAATCCACGTCCGCCCCATCAGCGGCGGCCCGCCGTTTTCGATCACATACAATTTAAGGTTGGCCGTACTTGCACAGTGCGACACTTTGACGTTCACATAACCTAAAGTCTCAATGACATCACCGGTATAAAGATTTTAAACATAACATCTTATTGTGTATAGGCAACTGTGAAAAATGTTTATCATAAAAATCTTTAGAGATGGCAGATATCTTACTGCCGGTATCAACTTCAAATTTACATAATTCATTCTGAACTTTTAGCGTAACGTAGTAGGGACCGTCCCATCACTGCTTACGATTTTATAAAAATGACAGTCACTGTCTTCCGAGTCCGAATCGTTTAAAAAGTACTGACCTTTCGATGACCGCTTAGATGCATTGTGATCCTTTTTACAAACCGCTTTTAAGTGTCCTTTTTCACCACACGAGTCACAAGTAAACTGTTTGTATCGACACCTGCCCTCCGCATGGCCGGTCCTGCCGCACCTCGCGCACGGAGGCCGCGGCGCGCTGCCGGCGGGCGGCGGGCCGGCGGACCCGCGCCGCGCCGCCGCGCCGCACCGAAGCGGTGCAAGCCGTCGTCGGGCGCCGCGCCGCCGGCCGCCAGCGCCGCGCCAGCCGGAGCGCTCGCCGTCGCCGCGTGCCGCTCAGCCGCCTCCAACGCCAGCGCCAGTTCCACGGCGCGCTTATAATCAATGTTCCTTTCGGCAAATAGCCGCGACCGCATCTCTTCACTGAGCAGTCCCGACACGAATTGGTCACGTAGATTGACCTCGAGATTCGTGCAAAATTGCAGGTTTTCGCCAAATGCTTCAAAGTTTGAAGATATGAGCGTATGCTTTCTCCCTGCTGCTGCTTTCTCTGGCGATAAAAAAAAAAATCCCAAAAAATCCCAAAATAATCCCAAAAAAAAAAAAAAAAACCCATCCTCGTCGCCAGTTGTTGTGTACGAGCACAATGAAACACCCGAGTTGGACTGAAGTTCGTTTATTTACGAAACGTGTCGGTACTTTTATATAAATCTACCCATACCAAAAAGTAGCATACATAACAGTTACGTTGTTTTGTCGTACAGTGATACCTACTTCTGTGGCTGTCGACTATTTCCCATGTTTAGTTACAGTTTGATGTAACTAATTATATGAAGCCGTGGTGGCCTAGTGGTTTGACCTATCGCCTCTCAAGCAGAGTGTCGTGGGTTCGAACCCCGGCGCGCACCTCTGAGTTTTTCGAAATTCATGTGCGGAATTACATTTGAAATTTACCACGAGCTTTGCGGTGAAGGAAAACATCGTGAGGAAACCTGCACAAACCCGCGAAGCGATTCAATGGTGCGTGCGAAGTTCCCAATCCGCACTGGGCCCGCGTGGGAACTATGGCCCAAGCCCTCTTGTTCTGAGAGGAGGCCTGTGCCCAGCAGTGGGTCGTATATAGGCTGGGATGATGAATTATATGAATGTGTTTTAAAAACTGGCCAAGTGTGAGTCAGGACCACGCATCGCCTATTCCTTTCTCGATGGGCCGGCAAAGCATCCGTAACTCAACTTATTTCGTGAGTGTCCATGGGAGCGGTGATTGCTTACCATCAGGTGATCGGCCAGCTTGCCCACTATCATATAAGAAACCGAGGGTTCTGTGAAAAATTTGATATCACATCAGCCAGAAGGCGTCACTCTTGAACGAAGGTCACCCCTTTAGAACACCACAATGAACGACCACTCACCACTTGCATCCACCGGTTGCTCGCATCAGCGATGTCGTCAGTCCACGTAGGAGGCCTGCCAACGCTTCATCTTCCGGTTCGTGGTCGCCATTTGAAGACTTTGCTCCCCCAACGGTTATTTGTTCTTTAAGCGATGTGGCACGCACACTGTCATTTCAACTAGCGCATTCTTCGAGTTATGTCGGTGGCTTTAGTTCTTCAGCAAATTTCCATATTCTGGATTCTGTCGCGTAAAGAAACTCCGAGCATAGCTCGTTTCATCGCTCGTTGCGTGACTCTGAGCCTCTCCAAGAAGCCAAAAGTCAAGGACCACGTCTCAGAGCCATAGGTCACACACGCTGGCAACACACACGGCATAGGTTGAAGTACTGATAAAAAAATACTAGGGACTTATTGCCTTAGAGCGTTTCCACTTTATCCGATCCGATATCGGTATCGGGGCTAGTAAAATGTATGAAATATGACCCGATATCGGAGCGGATAATCTGAAAACGCTCTTAAGTAATTAAAATAGGTAATGCACAAGAATATAAAACAGTATTTTTCTAATCTCTCTCTATACATTTTAGAGTTTTATCCTCAGAACATGGCAACACCATATTGTGTCCATAAAACGGTATCGGAGTATTAAGCATTACCAAACCCGAAAACTCATCCTAAGATTTGTTTCATTACTTGGAACATGAAAGATTAAGAATAAACAAGAAATAATAAAGGGAAATAGGTCAATTCCAACATGCCGCCCAGTATTAAATCGGCCGACCGCAAATCGCTTCAAATTCCGTTCGAATTTGCAAGTCGCGTTCGTAATAGCCCGAAACCATTCGCTTCGAAATTTAAATTTGAATTTGAATGGTGACGGTTTGTTTTACTTTTTATTTGTTGCCAGCAATTTTGTTTGTGGAACTGCGAGTGTTTTAGGGTTCCGTACACAGTGGTGGTTAATTAGACCTTCATACATATAATATAGCTCGGCCGTGCGTACGTACATCATATCTAGCAGTAGAATTGAAATTCCGGGATTTCGCAAAAAAATCTAGTGGGGATTAACTTACTAGTTAAGATTACCAAATTTTATGCTTCTGAGCAAGCCCGTGAGAACACCGGGATAAAAGTAATCTTTTCGTTATTCCAGATATTATTGAAAAAAAAAAAACTATATACTATAGTCCACGTGAGACCACGGCCACTGTAATGTGGTCGAAACGTCGAGGTAAATCTTACTCGTGTGTTTAGCGTGTGTTCCGTGAGTGGTATTTCAATTATGAGTGAAAATCACGAAAGTTTAAACATTATAAAAAAAATAGTTTTTGTTTATAAGTTGTCACAAAAAGACTTTATCTCAATAGAAATAGAAATAGAAATAGAAATAGAAGACATTTATTCACGTTCACAAAGACACACAAATACAACCAAACTAAAAAACAACAACAGCAAACACAAACACAATACAATTTTTTTTTTCGAATTTCAAATGCTTTTTCCTTAGAGATGTGCCGACTAGTCGCCGACTAGTCGGGAAAGCCGACTATCCGGCCACTTTTGTAGTCGACGACTATCCGGCGAATAGTCGGCAAAAAGCGCCGACTATCCGGCTTCTTACTTTGTACGTATATTTCAATCAAATATTTATTTTCATGTAGGTATTGGTACACAGAGGGGGAATTACATTATATAAAAACCTTAAGCTGTTAATTTTTGTAGTATTTACTGTTTTTCCTTGCCCACGCGAGAAATAATATTTTGTAATTAGTCATACCTACTTGACTAT
Organism: Choristoneura fumiferana; assembly: GCF_025370935.1. Classification (NCBI taxonomy): domain Eukaryota; kingdom Metazoa; phylum Arthropoda; class Insecta; order Lepidoptera; family Tortricidae; genus Choristoneura; species Choristoneura fumiferana. The sequence continues at coordinate 4,555,577 of NC_133484.1, forward strand.
ACGGGAATCATTGTCTAATTGTTCAAAAAATCCTTATACGAGACTTTCTGTTGGAGGCCTACCGTCACCTCGTCTCCCGGTCCGCGGACGCCATTCGTGAACTTTCTGACGCTATCGGCCATCAGTTCTGCGAGCAATGTGCCCTGCCCACTGCCACTTCAGTTTCGCTGTTCTTCGGGCTATGTCGGTAACCTTAGTTTTACTGCGGATGTCATCATTTCGGATTCTATCCCGCAGAGAAACCCCGTGCATAGCCCTCTCCATAGCCCACTGAGTGACTTTGAGCTTCCTCATGAGGCCCATCGTTAGCGACCACGTCTCAGATCCGTAAGTCATCACGGCAACACACACTGGGTCAAAGACTTTGGACTTCAAACACTGCGATAATTTAGAAGAAAAGACACTGCGAAGCTTCCCGAACGCTGCCCAGCCGAGTCGGATTCGACGAGTGATCTCTTTCTCGAAATTGGATCTACCTATCTGGACCGTTTGTCTCAGGTATACATAGTCGTCAACAACTTCGAGCGCAGAGCCTCCGACTATTACGGAAGTTGGCACAACATGGACATTAGACATGACTTACGTCTTGTCTATGTTTATTTTCAGGCCAACTCGGTCGGAAACTGCTGAGGTCGGCGAGCATAGCACTGAAGTCCTCCATGGTCTCTCAGCCATGACTACAATATCGTCGGCGATTCGAAGGTGATTAAAGAACTCGCCATTAATGTTGATGCCTTGTCCTTCTCAGTTCAGAATCTTAAAAGCAATCCTCCAGTGCAGCAGTGAACATTTTCGGAGAGATCACATCTCCTTGTCTGACTCCCCGCTGCCGAGGAATAGGCGTCGTGCTTTAGTCCGGTAGTCAGTCGGACGGACATAGTGGCATTTTCGTACAGTCACTTCAACACTTCGATATACCGGTCTTGGCACCGCTGGAGAGCCTGCAGCACAGCCCAAGTCTCGATCGAATCGAAGGCTTTCTCGTAGTTTACAAATGCAAGGCAAAGGGGGAGGTTATACTCTTCGGTCTTCTGTATAACCTGCCGCAACGCATGTATGTGGTCTACGATGTTATAGCCTTTTCAATTGCCGTTCTTTTTGACATGATTAAATTTTATTTTTTTGTTTGCTCTCACTTTAATGAACAATAATAGTAGGCATTATTTTACACAATATTTTCTCACAAAAACACCGCTTTGTTAGATACAAAAGCAAAAATCTAAAAATAAAATAATACGAATAAAAAAAATAAACAGGTTCCGACACGCTTACAAGCGTCGGTTGCGACTTGCGCCCAAATCAGCTGGTTAACAAAGCGTCGCGAAAATCCCCGAAGTTGTGATCGGCTTGGCCGACTAGTCGGCCGATTAGTCGGCTTCTTTACAACCGACTAATCGGCTAGTCGGCTAGTCGGCCAAAGTCATGATCGGCACATCTCTACTTTCCTCTTGTATCCTTAGTAAATGTGGGTTCAATTTATTATAGGACAGGATTTTTTTTAACACCAATGTTTACTTAAAATTTTCACCGAGTGAATACTACTATGGCCTACTATATAAAAACAAATAATAAAAATAAAGTGAATCCCCACAAAATAAACGCATGCATTTTCAATGTTGTTTGTTCTATCACATAATAGTAATAATACGTTACGGTATTTGACAACTCCTGAATAATTTGCCATGTCTGAATTTGCTTTGTCTTATTATGAAAATATCTACCAAAAAATATAGATATACAGAGAGTGTTAGTGAAGAGAAAACTTATATCAATTGAAAATTGGATTTATAGTGATTTTTTGAAAAATCTATATACCTGTCACTTTATCAAATACTTTTCTCTATGAAGCAAGTAGGTATGGCGCTACTTGCGTGTAACGTCCCATCCAAGTATGTTTTTCTCTGTCTAATCTTGAATTTCAAACATTTATAACTTTATTTGTAAAGGTAGCTTAAAAATTGTTTCTCTATTCGATAACAGGCATTGTGAAGTTTTAATTTATAAAACATATAAAAAATAGTCAAATACCGTATTGTACGGTGTTACCGAACCCTTCAAGCGCGAGTCCAAGTCGCGCTTTGCCGGTTTTATAAAACGCAAACTTTTTACAGGATTTATTTAGTTCCTTTTTTGTAGCGAACACAGAATGATTTGTGTGAGATGCGAATAGAATTGCCTACGTGAATATCAAACGTCAGATATTCTTTTATGCTACCAATAATAGTAGGTAATCTGCCAATTGTCATGTCATATCTCATCTGTGGCCTATGCCGAATGTCAGTGTCACTGAACAGAACTGGGTTTAAAGGTGATCTTTGGATTCGATTTGTAGCATTCGAACATGGCGGATGTAGACGATATCTAATTTTGGTATTTCTGCTTCTTTGGCTAGTTGAAGTATAATTTTGATAGTGTTTTATGCGGCGATTAACCTTAACAGTGAACAGTGATCACAAAATTCTATATTGCTCTCGTGTCTGACATTTTTTAATGCGCAAGTGGTCTCCGCGTGGTTTCTGGAATTTTGCTATCAAGTTGCAAAAACTACAATCACCGTACAACGTGAATAAGAAGAATATAATTATATTTAATTTAACTGACATTGGCCCAAGCCTTATGGCCGCCATTAAGAGGAATAAATAAAATATCAAACGTCAGATATTCTTTTATGCTACCAATAATAGTATACAGGGTGTAACATTGAACGTAATACAACTCATGTTTTGTCAACTCATCTCCCTGATGCTAAAACCCTCCGTTAAGTCTTGTGTTGGTAAAGTCAGCTTAAATTAATTAATATCACTGTTTACTATTATTCCTGTTTTTTTGGTTTCGTCTTGGTTACTTGGTTGGTTGGAGAGTTAAGAGATTTTTTTTTAAATTGTATTATTAGCACATTTTTTTGAAGAAAAAATACTTTATTTATATCCCGCGGGAATTATTCAACTGTCCGGGATAAAAACTATACAAGGGTCTCTAAAATATCTTAATACCAAATTTCATTTCAATCAATTCACTTGTTTAGCATGAAGAGGTAAACATACAGACAAAAATAAATTTGGCATTTATAATATACCAGCCGTTACCCGCGACTCCGTCCGCGTAGAATTCGGTTATCCCTATCCCGGGCGAACTATCCAATTTTCCGGGATAAAAACTATCCTATGTCCTTCCCCGGGACTCAAACTATCTATATACCGAATTTCATCTAAATCGATTCAGCGGTTTAGACGTGATGAAGCAACAAACAAACACACAAACTTTGGCATTTATAATATTTGAAATTTGGTATAATTGGTAAATTTGGTAAATTTGGTATGCCACTATGCATATTAAAAATGTTTTTTTTTTACCAAAAATTTATTTTGTAAAAAATCACCCGTTCCCCCTAACATTGGACTGGTGTAATGAAAACCTTGCTAATGTAGGGCAACAAAGCAAAAACGCAACGGCAAAAACGGGAAATATGTAAACACGATACTGGGAGCGGAAGTTCCTCTTGGCTTCTTTCGGTTTGTGCTTTACTTTTCACTACGAAACAATGGACCTTGACGGGCCGAATATCGATAGATGGCGTTACTTGAACTAGGGTTACTAGAGAACTCTGTGTCGCAGGCTAAGAGATCTAGCACCACTATCCCATTAATAATATAGATGCGAAAGTTTGTAAGTCTGTATTCTATGTATGTCGTTTCGCGGGGCTCAAACTATCTGTACATACACCGAATTTCATCTAAATCGGTTCAACAGTTTAGACGTGATGAGGTAACAAGCAAGCAAACAAACAGACTTTCGCATTTATAATATTCATCATCATCATCATCATCATTATATTTAAGAGCCTAGCTGGGTGATTTATAATATTAATGGGATAAAAATATTCAGTAGGTCTGTACGTTAGTGTTTTAACAGGCTTCAGGTACAGTTGCCATTAGATATTTTGGAGTGGCCAAGATTGTCAAAAATATTCATAACATGCACTCTATTATTTAGGGGCTACCCGAGGTTTTCATCGATTTTTGACAAGTTTTGAATCGTGTCTCCTACTTTTGCACAACAGATAGAATTATAAACCAAACGGCTATCGGTTCTCCAATCTTTTATCTCCATTTTTGTCTACCGGATTTTGAAAAAAATTAATACTTCATTTTGTATGATTTTTTTAAACATGGTCTGAAAAAACACTTATTTCGTATCTCTATTGACGTGAAAGGTCTAACATATACGAAGTCTACATATTTGGGTTCGTCTTTGACGTCTCCAAAAACTGGTCGAGGGTTTTAATTTGAAACCAGTTTTTTGGCCAAAAATTGTTCAACTTTGATGCCAAATATCTCGAAGACAATGAACTTTGAAGTAAATATGGGATACTATATTGCTTAAAGCCGTTATTGTTAATATAATAAGCAACAAAAAACGTTAGAAAACTAAGGAATTCAGATCGAAGTTCATTGGGGCAAGGGATCTTAAGGTATTAGAGTGCATGTTTCGATATTTTTGATCACCTTGGCCGCTCCGAAATATCTGATGGTGATTGCAGGGCTACTACGAAACTGGAAACTCGAAGTTCGTATCGTACCGTCTCTCGCTCTCGTATTAAATAGTATAAGTGTCAGAGGGACCGCACGACACGAACTTCGAGTTTCGTAGTGCCTGCTGTACGTTGGCTTGGTGCCGTGCGGAGCGAGCCCTCTCGCCGGCAGCACAATATTTCACGGCCGGCGTTAGCTGGCTAAATGCTAATATCATTTGGTTCAGTAAAAAGGCCGCGAGAAATAAAACGCGGGTGCATAAGGCTCCATAGCCATATGT
>NC_133484.1:4564395-4616027 GCF_025370935.1 Choristoneura fumiferana
CGAGCGAGACTCGCCTCATCGAGTTAGATTACATCGTGACCCCTCACGATTCAAGGACACATAGTTCTGATAGGATCTGCGGATTTGCGGAAGCTGCGACATCGCCGCGGGATACATTGTGGAAATGCGAATAAGAATGTCCTCTTCTTTTTTGGACTTTGACCCCAATAAAAGGATCAGGTCGCTGGAGAAAATATGATGCTGAATCGTAACGGCTAAGATTATTATCTTTGCTGGTATCGGTGCAGAAACGATACAGTGATCACATTAGTGACTTACCTATCTAACACGATGAGCGAGACATTAATGTTATATTAATATATTTAACAAAACTAAAACAATAGCAGCGCGATCCACCGGATCCAATTATGTTTTCAAACCATCCAGGAACCTATTGAAACTTAAACACAAATTTGTATCTAAATCGGTCCAACCGTTTAGGAGGAGTCAACGGAAAGTACCCTACAAATTTTGATTCCTTCGAGAGCTTCGATCAACAATTAGTACTAATTGTTGATCGAAGTTTAAGAGTGCCGAAATATACGGTTTTTGCGGCATAAACGGCCGAACGTCGCAGTAGTCACGATGTTGTGTTCCCTATAGTTCTGTTGACAGTATTAGAATAGAGTTCTAAAATAGTACTGTCAATAGAACTAGTTTTACACACACACACGCAACGCACAATTTAATGAATGTATTTTAATAGTTGTAATTTTATGTTAGTTATACATATTAAGTATAATTAAACGATAATTTAATTAATATGCACATGTAATTTGGTCATGCACATGTATTGTTGTGGAAGAGCGGGCTCTCCTGACACAAGTATTCTTATGCTTAATGGGAGGTCCCTACCTTTATAAAATGTAAAAAAAATTGAGACCAATAAAATATTTAGTATTTTTTATTTTGTAGTAGAACTAGTGGGAACACACCGTCAAGATGGCGGCGAGCAGCAGCGGGCTATCACCGAGTGGTCCACTCGCCGTGCTCTGCGAGTGAGGCGATCCGGTGACGCTACGGAGTCTTGTAGTAAGCGCATACAAAGTCAAAAGTCAAAATATCTTTATTCAATTTAGGCTATAACAAGCACTTATGAATGTCATAAAAAATCTACCGCCGGTTCGGATAAACCTCTGTCGAGAAGAATCCGGCAAGAAACTCAACGAGGTATATTTTTTTAGAAACAGATTTACAATATTATTAAATGATATCTATACATAACAAGTATTTAACACAACTTTATTTTAACACAGTAGGTTTGCTATTTGAAGTAAGGGATCGCCAATGCGGATCGGTTATTACCAAATATCCCTGTCCATGATATAATCATTAACTTTATAATACGCTTTAGATATATGTCTTAATATCTAAAGCGTACTAATTTTGTATCCGTTGCATTGGTAAATTCTTTGGAATTTTATTATAAAAACGTATGAAATTTCCCAGAAACTACTTTTTGGTTTTTAGCCAGTCTGAGCTGGAACTTTAAGCTTCCCTGTGTTTCTAGTAGCCTTTGGTTTATCGACGTTAGTGGGAACATCACATATGTTCTTCCTAACATACATGATTATTACAAAAACATAAAGCGACGGCAATACCTCGCACATACCCATACAAATCCATATGAAGTATACCTACTAACCGCTCGAGGCGAGGCGGTGCTGGTCGGTTGCCGGATGGCTGTACTGTAATGAGCTGTGACCTACATGTATTTCGCCCATAAATTAAAAAAAAATACGATCCCAAAAATCTATCACCGGTTGGGAAAACCTTTGCTGAGAGGAACCTAGCAAGAAACTCAACAGGGCAAAAGAAATGCATCTAACCCTGGGTGGACGATGTTTATGACATGTGACAGACTTTCTACCAGCTGATAGATGATTTTGGTTGTCATTGGCAATAGAGAGTAGGAGCGTAGCTGTGGTATTGAACACCGTACCTTTTTTTCGGGAAGTCGACTTTTCACCCAGCGTTTTAACTTTCATATTTAGGGTTCCGGAGCCAAAATGGCAAAAACGGACGGCGTTTTTTTTTCTCATCCAACCCTTTAGTGTGGCGTATCGTTGGATAGGTCTTTTAAAACTATTATGGTTTGCTAAGGCGATTTTTCGATTCATAGATTTGTTTGTGAAATATTCAACTTTAAAGTGCAAATTTTCATGAAAATCGAGCTTCCCCCCCTCCAAAATCTAAGCCGGTGGGTGGAAAAATTTGAAAAAATTCAGGATGATAGTAAGTATATCAAACTTTCAAGAAAAACTATAACGGCTAAGTTTGCTTGAGAATTATTAATAGTTTAAGAGTAAATAGCAGCCTAAGGTATAAAATATACCTAAAATTGGAGAATTCCGTATAAAATACGAAATCCTTAGAAAAATATTACTTAATTTTTTCGTAATGGCTACGGAACCCTATTTTGGGCGTGTCCGACACGCTCCTGGCCGGTTTTTTTAAGCAGCCTGTGATTAACTCTATGCGGCAGATGCAGAGTATTGTCTGTGAAATATTCAGCAAGGACCGGTCGCGCAGCGCGATATAATATTCATACCGCGGACGCCACGACACCGCGAGTTCACTCGCCCAACCTCTCCCCTTTACTCTTACAATGAGAGTTTCTATGACATGCTATTTGGCGCTATCGTAAGGTTCGTTTGACAATGACATTTGCATCACGTTTGTGATTGGTTAAATAAGTAAATGAGCCAATCGTAAGCCAGACTGTAATGGCTAATGGACAATACAATACTCTAACTGCGGTCTTCATTAACAGTTATTCACCAATTATGATTTTCAAAGCAAATGCACGAGTTACTACTAAATATATCCAAATTACCATAGGTGTCCCTACAATAACTGAAGAGTTCCCTCGATTTTCTTAGGATCCAATCATCAGATCCTGATTTGGTGCATATGGGACCTAATTGGAACCATACCCTAGATTCCCAATTGCCAAATGCTTGTCTAAATATGGTGCACTACACTCGTATCAAAAACTCTTAGATACCCTAAAGGCATAATAACCGATGGCCATTGGCATAACTCGTTCCAGGTTTTATGAAATTATGACACATTGCCATATGGTTAGTTTTAGCTGACCGCTCACGCGTTAGTGTCTTTAATTAGACCCTTCTATTATGGTTTTCATATGAACCAGAATTACCCTTCATTGGTTCAAAGTACCTTACGGTAGTCAAAAACATCTAAACGTGCACTTACCTACGGGTTTGACTATAAGGTGATCTTTTTGTCTACACGATTAATTATAAGTATCTATCTTTAATCGTCTAGACAGCTACAATAACTATAACGGCGACTTTACATATACTTTTCCTGGTGCAGTTTTGGCTGGTATTCTAAAATGAACCGCATTGCTTACCAGCAGCGGGTCTAAGGGGGGGCACTTGCCCCGGGCGGCAGTTACATGTTTACGCCAAATCCTTGAGACAAGAAATGAAGAAGAAAAGAAGAAAATGCTACTCATTGGCAGTTTTAACAGTTTTTCTCAAACTGAAGGGAGGGGGCGCCACCGTCAAGGTTTTGCCCCGGTTCGAAAAAATATAACCTACCAGACGAAACCTACCCTAAGTGTTCCTGTAACTTTATACTTCCGAGAAATAACCACAATATAATTGAATAACTTTATTATTACTTATACGCCAGTATTACATGACAATGTACCCCAGAATTAGAAAAAGACATTATCCGTTACCAGTCCCCCCAGAACACGCAAAACAGAAGTTAAACCTTTTAATATAACAATACAAACAGAATCATTCCAGCTTTGCAAGGAAGGCTCCGTGCACACTAGCACGAGAGTACGCGTATGGGCGTTTTAAAAAAAAATGTTCTTACCCTTTCTTTTTTGAAATTTTGGAAAAAATATGATTTTTCTGCTCAGAATCAAGAGCACAATCGATTCCGATCGTTTAAAAAAATGACTCTTTTTTTTCATACAAAATTTTATGGGTCAGTTTTGTCACGCCCATACTGAGTGTATGAAAAAAAACGTCGCAAAACTGTAATTTTTTGGGGGACATTTTTTTAAACTATCGGAATCGATTGTGCTCTTGATTCTGAATAGGATAAACCATATATTTCCAAACTTTAAAAAAAAAGGTACCCTTTTTCCCGTATGCGGCTTAGGGCCTTTGCACACTGCGTTTTTTAAACGCGTCGACACGCGTTTGTATCGATACAAACACGATAGGTACACACGAGAACTGTATAACAGCTCTATGGAAAGTAAAACGCGGTAGGCAAAGGACCTAAGCTTGCGTTTCCCAGGATGGCAGTGCCGTCCTATGTATAGTATATCAACCATAAAGCAGCGGTGAATGACGTCAACGGAACGTTGTCTTTTTAACAGTTTGGTGCGGTTCCATCTGTAGACAACATTCATTACAACTTGTATTACGTATCTCTATACTAGGAAACCAGACCGTACTCGTACGAGATGTGATGAGCCCGCTGCGTGCACGCGTCGTCACCACGGCGGCACAGCGACGGCGACTATCGCGGAAAAATCCGCTCCGTCAAAAAATTGCGGGAAAAACGCCACTGTGCCCATGTTCTAAAATGACGCATGTGTGTGTGCATTATACATTAGAAACTCATGCCTATAGCACGGTAAAATATGCCCGGGAAAGTTAAATGAAACGGCCCGAGCTCGGAGTAAAAGGACTTAAATACGAAGTTTCCGTGTACGGGTAATGGAAAACCCTCGGGTACGAAGCGTTTAATTAAACGGTTCCGATAACACAAACTTTGGCTCAAAATGATTTGTGAAGTTCTGTTATAGGGCACTGTTGGTGCACAAGTCATTGCACCCGGCTTAATGGTTCGTTTATTTAGTCGTTTGAACCATAGACACCTTGCAGGTGGTAGGACCTTGTGCAAGGTCCGCCCGGATTGCTACCACCATCTTGCTCGCTAATCCTGCCGTGAAGCAGCAGTGCTTGCACTGTTGTGTTTCGGTGTGGAGAGTAAGACAGCGGTGAAATTACTGGCACTTGAGGTATCCCATCATAAGCCTCTAGGTTGGCAACGCATCTGCAATACCCCTGGTGTTGCAGATGTTTATGGGCGGGTGGTGATCTCTTACCATCAGGAGATCCACTTGCTCGTTTGCCATCCAGTCGAATAAAAAAAAAAAAGACTGTTTCCATACACACAACAGGCGACAAATAGGTGACCGAATTTCGGTATGTTTATGCCTGCAATGCTGTTTCAATTAGGGTTCCCAACAGACAAAATATCGCTATATGGTTAGTTACGAGAGGTCTGTTTGACGTAACCAACAGTCTTCTTGCGATTGGCTCATTTAGTCATTATTGGCCAACGACAAACGTGCAAATGTCAAAGTTGTCAAGCGAACTTTTGAGTTTTACATGTTTAATTTAATTTGAAAGTGAATATACGACTAAATATTCTATGAATATTTCAAACGGCAAAAATATTATGTTTGTTGTATGGGAGCCACCCATTTCAATAGACCATTTGATCTGTCTGGCTATCGCGATTCATGAGACGCAGCCTGGTGACATACGGACGGACAGATGGACGGACCGCGGAGTCTTAGTAATAGGGTCCCGTTTTTACGGTACGAAACCCTAAAAATGACGACTTTATTCGTGCTACTGGGATAAAATGGATGTAGCACTCTACAACCTTTCAAATCATCAGTCAAAGGGAGTCTTCGAGCTAATTTCCATATGTGGAACACCGTTAAATTTATGCATGGAACTCGCAAAGTCATAATATTATTATTTAATTCCGTCACTTTCGGAGTAAATCTACAAAATTTAAATTTAATATGTATGAGCAGGTATATCTTCGAACAATTATTAAATGTCTGCCACAATCTTGATGTATTACCAACCGACAAACCACTCTGTTCACCTGGTTGGGTGGTTAGTATTTTTTTTTCTTAACTGAAAACCTGCCCGGTTTGTTGGTTAGTAATATAACTTTTTTATTACTAACCGAACAACTATCTACGGATTAACTAATGGTTTGTCAGTTGGTAATAAGCAAGTGACAAACCATTAGTAGGAGAACCTTGATATTTTTTTCCATTTTCATAACCAGAACCTCCTGTTAATGTATGGTCTCCTGGTATTTCGAGTATATTTATTTATTTTATAGAGTTACTTTTTATTTCATAATGTACTGAATTAAAACATGTATTACTGAACTTATAGAATTACTTTTTATTTCATAATGTTCTGAGTATAATTTAAAAAAAAAAATGTTTCTGAACTATGCTGTGCTGACTGTACATTTTAAAGCAAAATACACTTCTGCCGTCCTAAGCAAAAAGGACTAAAGAAAAAACACTAACCGACCAACCAGGTGGACAGAGTGGTTTGTCGGTTGGTAATACATCAGTATACTAACCGACCAACCAAGCTGACTATCAAGAAAAAAAAATATGAACTGACTAACCAGGTTGTTGGTTGAGAAATAAATACATCAACCGACCAACCAATTTGTCAGTTAAGAAAAAAAAATACTAACCACCCAACCAGGTGGACAGAGTGGTTTGTCGGTTGGTAATACATCGGCAGGATGATTTTTTTTAATTAAATGGAATGTGAAATAAGCAATAGCTTGGATAATGGTGTGGAACCTGCTTCAGGTTGTGTTGCTCTGAAGATGAGCTCTGGTTGAGTTAAAGGTAAACTCAGCATGTAAATTAAAATACTTTATCTTGATTATGAAATATAGAACATTTGGATCCAAACTGGCGATTAAAAACATAACAATAGTTAATTATATTTTCCTCTAAGTAAACTCATTTGTCCGACCTCTTAGAGGGTCACAAAGATTCAAAGAAAAACCTTAACTAACAGAACTAGCGCATGGAAACTTGTTTAATTTCCTGTCGTCGGCTTATTTGCGTCTCAGCTTTTCCTCAATCGAAGTTGGGTTTTCTTAATTTATTTCTTTACTAGCCTCTACCCGCAGCATCTCTCAGTAAGTCAGAATTTGATAGTTTCCTGGTAAAAAAAATGTTAGGTATTTTGTTTAGTCTGTCAGTTAAATTATCAGGAAGTTGGACATATGTTTGTCAATCAAACAAAAAGTTACAAATATGGAGCGCGTCAAAGTTCGGAAATAGGGCCCTAACGTCACGCTGTGCTAAAATGTATCGCACAGCATGATTCTACGAGAAACTTTAACTAGCTATATATATCTTAATCTTTTTTAACGAAAGAATAGTACATTGTTGTAGAGGCTGGAAAGTATGCAATAGATGAACGAGTTAGTTGGATGGCTTAGAGGGGTTAGAAGGTAGAATTTTGTGTATATTATGCGTTTAAGAAAAAAACAAACCTCATAAAAGTCATAAATGACGCACTCTCATTGGTCAATTTAATTTCACATGCAGGCGACGATTAGTTATGATTGGTCCAATTGTCGTTTCAGCAGGCCGAGAAATTACTCTGAAATAAGTATATATATTTGAAAAGAGTCGTATTGTACTATGGCCAGCAAAAGTCGATGGACAATTCCAAAACATAATCGTCTGACACGTGAAACGGCGCCATCTATGTGTTTGAAGTGTATTAGCGTATTTACTTATTTACTAACTTAGTTAGTTTAGTAAAATGTCACTAGATGGCGCTGGCGCTGACCTTAAAAAAATATTTTATATTCATGTTAGAAATTTGATATTTCGCTGCCGTAGTAACTAAATTATGTCCCTGCATGCGAAGCGCGTAACGACATTTTCTGTCTCTTTCGTACTTGTCGTAAGAGAAGGAGAATATTATTATTTGCATTACTATCGTTTCTTGTCCTTCAAATATTCCAACAATAAATTCTTTGGTGTGTGTGAAGTTCCCAATCCGCACTGGGCCCGCGTGGGAACTACGGCCAAGCCCTCTCATTCTGAGAGGAGGCCTGTGACCAGCAGTGGGACGTGTATCTATAGGCTGGGATGCTGATGATAGTGAAATTCTTTATTTACGAAGACCCATGTTGCGAATTAGTGTCAACTTTAGTAATTCCAAATCTAGCAGTAAATTTACAAAAACACAAACTCAATATTATCGCCTGGTGGGATTTGAACTTGTGACATACGAACGAAGAACGAAGTTCACAACCACTTGACCATCGTACTGTTATCTTAAGCGATGAAAATCGGATCTATATCGGGTCGTCTTAAAATTAATCGGTAAGTCATGCGTGTTTAACGAAACTTAAAGAGGGTAGACTGAAGATCTTCAAACTACCAGGCTGTTTTTATTACAAAGATTTTGCTACTTGTTCAGCTGCTTGCAACATCGTTTGATCGTCTGTTTTCAAGTTGAATCTGCTTATTATCGTAATTATTCTTTAAAATGAGTTCTCATCGCAATATTGAAATGGTTAAAACATGTGAAATTATTAATTTATATGAAGAAGGAAAAAATATGTCGGAAATTTCTAGAGAAATTGGAGTTAATGTGAGTTTTTTTGTTTACGTTCATTCTACCAACTTCTTCATTAAAAATTATATCTACGTTATATTATTTTATGTTTATTTATATTGTTACAGATAAAAACAGTTATATTATGGGTACGACGATATCAAGACGAAGGATCTTTGCTGCATCGTCAAAGATCGGGTAGACCACGACTCATAGATGCGCCGCTATGATGTTGCCCACTGTTAGAATTGTCTATCCAGAAGAACAAGTGTCGTGCATAACGTTCGTGCAAGATAACTGCCCAATACACGTATTGTGCAAGACTGGTTTGATCAACACAAAAATAATATTAAAGTCGTTCCTTGGCCTGCCAGATCACCGGATTTAAATCCCATTGAAAATTTATGGGGTGTTATAACCATGTCCAACGTTGGGATAGCCAAAATAAGCGAACTCTGTTTGTTACGTTAGAAGCCCACTGTGTAAAAATAAGGGACAGTATTCGCGGCTCTAATATGTGTGAAAATCTAGTTGCATCGATGCGATTCTTTTTGCGAGCAGTTATCGACAATCATGGTGTTTACACCAGTTATTAAAATAAAATTGATAGTTACGTGTAGACCGGGTTATATACTGAAACAATTATGTTATAATAAAATATATAAGGTGCAGATATTTTTAGGGTATGTAATTAATAACCTAAGAATCATAATTGACACATAAATTATTTAAGTATTGTGTGGTAATATTTTTTTTGCTTCATACAAAAATACCATTCCATCCAAAAATAATCATCCTCGCATTAACATTAACTGTATTTTTTTTAATTTAATTTAAGTAATTGAAACCAATTAACGACGATGCAAATAATCGATCCTCAAAATATCCGCATGTGATTTTCTAGCACACTGTATAATATAAACCAAAATATTTATCTTTATTTATGATACTGTAGGTATCACTTTGTTATGAAAAGTAATTATTTTATTATTATGAACAAAACATTTAATTATACCTTGATAGTTTTGTTTACTTATGTGAGATAAGTGTGAAAGTTCAATATATGACTTTAATCTTATATAACTGTCAGTAACACATTACACACTACAGTGGATCTACGCCATCAATTATTGATAAGTAAATGTTTAAAACTGGAAAACTTCAATTATTAAATTTATAACGCTTATGATAACCCGGTCTCAGGTATAATACTTTCAAATACTATTTTTTTATTGTGGTTAAGCTTCAATCCTCTTTCCAGAATCGGAAATGAATACTTAAGCTAATACCTCAATAAAATGTTAAAATACAACTTTTGGTCAGGTGCTAATTAAATAACTGAAAACCTCACACGACACCCAGAAAATATTTTTTCATTTTATTTTAAGTTAGTTGTTTGCGTTTATTTTCGAATACCTTCATTATTTCCTAAAATAATTGTATGTTTTACGTAATCAGTAAGTAATTCTACTTCAGTTTTAACTTTACAGTTGTAATTTTTAATGCCAGATTTAGAAGAAAGCCAAACTGACGCAAAACGGCCAGTAGGTATTAAATTATCTAAGGGGTATGAAACATCCCTAAAACATTTAATTGGTGTATGCATTCGTAATATTTAGACTGGGCACAATAAAAAAAAGATTTAAAAACTCAAACACAACCTGATTTAAAACATAGTGTAATCGATTCTACTCTGGATTCTGAACAAACTACTTTCTGGTTTTCAGTTATTTAATTAATATATAGTATAACATTAATAACTGCGTCAATATTTAATGAATAGAAATATAGTTTTAGGAATAAATTTTTTATGTTTTAAACTTCAAAACGTGTATTATTTCTGTTACAACGTTATCCTTTTTTCAGAGTATTTTTTTTAAATTTCCATATCAGTTGTCTACAAAATTAAAATAGAAACTTATAAAATATGAAAAGAAGAACAAAAAAACAATTCTGATATGTAGGATACGAACTCATGATCATTAATGAGTTTATCTAAGCAGCCGATCAACTCGGCTATCAAGACATTACTGTTACGGGATAAAATATCGATCATATCATAATAACTGTTCAACAGCGCCATCTAGTTCATTTCTTGTGAACACTTAACAAAATCGCCAACTCTCGTGTTCAAACGATTATAGAACGTAAGGTGTCCATCCACTTATGCAGGCCATTGTACAATGAAATATTATATTTAGATACGACCAATTAGAATCTTATTTCCACCAAGTACTCTGCGCAGTTATTCTTACAATTGATTTGTACTTTGTGAAGTACACGAGGACTTACGAGGATAACTCAATAAATTTTTATTTAAAAAAAACTGCTAAGAGCGCGTCGAACACGCCCAAGATATGGTTGGAGGGGGGAGGGGCGCTCGATTTTAATGAAAATTTACACTTGAAAGTGGAATACATAGTTCGCAAACACATCACTGAATCGAAAAATTGTCTTAGCAACCCCCCAGGTTTTAAAATACCTATTCAACGATACCCCACACCATAGAAAAAAAAAATCACCCCCACATTACGTCTATGGGAGGTACAGTAAAAAAAATTTTTTTTGCAATTTTTTATACCATTTTTTCGGAATGGTTTTTTTTTTTATTTGACTGGATGGCAAACCAGCAAGTGGGTCTCCTGATGGTAAGAGATCACCACCGCCCATAAACATCTGCAACACCAGGGGTATTGCAGATGCGTTGCCAACCTAGAGGCCTAAGATGGGATACCTCAAGTGCCAGTTATTTCACTGGCTGTCTTACTCTCCACGCCGAAACACAACAGTGCAAGCACTGCTGCTTCACGGCAGGATTAGCGAGCAAGATGGTGGTAGCAATCCGGGCGGACCTTGCACAAGGTCCTACCACCTGCAAAACCGTTACTATATAATATGTATAAAATCCGTGCAAAATTACAGTTTTCTAGCATTGATAGTCTCTGCTCTGACAAAAGCCGCGAACGGACAGACAGACAGATATGATAAAACTATAAGGATTCCGTATTTGCCATTTTGGCTACGGAAATCTAAAAAATAGAATAATATTTTTTAAAATTGAAAATACAAACTGAAATATAGATGCACAGAAAAAACAGAAAAATAAGACCATCACTGGGAATCGAACCCAGGTCCTCGGTAATCCGTACCGCGTACTATACCGCTACACCACTGATGGACCTGGGTTCGATTCCCAGTGATGGTCTTATTTTTCTGTTTTTTCTGTGCATCTATATTTCAGTTTGTATTTTCAATTTCGGTTTTACGGGATGACCGTAAAGGTAAAAATTTGGAATTGAAATAAAAATACAAAAAGATTCCAAAAAAAACAATCTTAATATTTTTTAAGCCAGCAAACCACCCAATTGTCTATATTCGTTTCACACGCACGCCGGCGCTGCAGTAACTTCCCGGCGGCTCAGCGGGCGCTGATAAATGGCTTCGCCCTCGTACAGCGCCCGTCAAAATAAGCCACAGCGCACACACCACTAAACCGTAAACAGGCCCTATAAGGTAAACGTCCGAGTGAGTAGACGACACCCTGCTATCATCTTAATTATTTTACTAATGAAATAAGATTAAAGATGCCAATTATTGGGACAGTGACGAGCACTTGCAATTTACCTTACTACGAAGTGCAAAATTCGAACCTCGTATCGTGCCGTCCCGCTGATGCTAATATTGTTCAATACGCGAGTGAGAAGGAGGGTACCTACGGTACAAACTTCAATTTTCGAATTTCATAGTAGCCCCCCTGTTACTAGTTTTAGTAAAATAACAGCCATTGACGAAGTTAATTCCTGAAATGTTGAATATGTAGGTATTAATGTATCACCACCATTTCCTAAAACGCTGAAATCATTTAATGTTGTATTCCTAAATTTAATTAAAGCTAAATCTAAAACATATATGTAACCATATAGAGATTGGTTAAAAAACCCCTGAGGGCCTACTCCGAAATTCGAAAATCGAAGTATCTTTGTAGCGGTCCGAGGGTCACCAACGGTGCTGGCTGAAAATCAGCGCTGGGGTGTTTATTATTAACGCTTCAGCATTATGCTGAGCCAGTGTCCGATTCACAACCGCAATGACACATACTTTCCTACGTGTTGTCTATTTGTACTTAATACTATTGTTGTGTCTTGTGTTGTGAATAAATGTATTTTCTTTCTTTTCTTTTTCTTTCTCTCTTTCTGAAGTTCGTATCATACCGTCCCTCTCACGCTCGTATTAAATAGTATAAGTGTCAGAGGGATGGAACGACGCGAACTTCGATTTTCGAATTTTGAACCGTTACGTCACTGTTCGGAACGTGTACTGCGGACCGGCGGGGCGCGGGTGAACTTTTTATCAAGTCATGATATATCGGGAGCCGAGAACGTGCGATACATCAGCCTGGGCCTAGGGCTGACCCTTGGCTATGGTTTTAATAACAGGCCATTGAAAAATGTTGACAGAAAACTTCATAGAGAATTTCTTGTATGGAATAGGGTACCTATTAAAATTTGATATCGTCACTACTTTGAAAAAATCTCGTATCTCAAATCAATACGTCAACAAAATTGAACCTTGACCCAAGTCATAAAGTGCACTCAGAAAAATTATCCATTTTGAGATACGACTTTTTTTAAAGTAGTGACGATATCATTATGATTCCTGTCCAGCGGTAGTGTAGGGGTTATAGCACGCAGCACGGATTGCTGAGGACCTGGGTTCGATTTCCAGCGCTGGTCTCTTTTTCTGGTTTTTCTGTGCATCCATGTCTCAGTTTGTATTTTCGATATGGTTTCACGGGATACCCGTAAAAGTAAAAAATTTGAAGTTGAAATAAAAATACAAAAATCATTACTACCCTGTTGCCCGCGACTTCGTCTGCGTATAATTCGATTATCGCTATCCCACAGGAACTGTACAATATTTCGGGATAAAAGCTATCTATGTGACTTTTCATAGGCAACCATATTCCCCGGTTCCACTCGCGGCATGTTTTTGACGAAGTCGCATTAATCCCTATCGACCTTTACCCGCTAGGTTAAAAGATTAACCCTCTGATAGAGTCACTTTAATCTATTCTGGATAAACGTAGGTACCATGTATTGTAATGTAAACTTGTTCGCTTTAAAACTGATCTGGAAATAACATACCTATTTGGTTAAATATTCTACTGGTACAATCGCATACTTCATTCCATTGTATGATTTCTCCTGCTCGTCATATCAAGAATATCACGGACAGGAATGCTTACGAGAGGCGCGATATTTCTCCGCATACTGCGTGCGCTCCTAACATATTAGACAGTACTCGCAATCGCAAACGTTCCGCTAGAGGCGCTGTTCGTGTTTGCACAGTATAAGAAAATGTTTTGCACACAAATTGAGATTTTAACGCGAACGCGATCGAGACGTATTTTGTAACCGAAAACATACACTAAGGGCACAGCTCCTGATATACGCCTCTACTCGTCGGGCCGCGACCATAATAAATCTTGCGTAACTTTTAAACCACCTATGAACCACCCGAAGTGACCTCCTGACCCTGAGCACATGTCATCGAGTATCTCTTTCATGGATTCTGTGAACAAAGAATTCGGCAAAACCAAACGATAATTTACAGAATTATTTACACGAACTTGTTTATATAAGACGTCCTCCTGTAACAAAATGTCTATAAGATCCATTATTGTTAAGATCTGTCGGCCAAGAGGCGGGTCATGATATCACGTTACTAAAAATAATAAGTATTCGAATGCTAATAAAATTCTACGTAGGTATAGCTACTGCTACAAAATTACAGATTAAATTAAACTTTCAACTAGTTGTCACAACTTACGATTAATAGGTAGGGCATTTTCAGAAAAAGATACCTAGATACACTTTTTTTTAAACGCCCATTAGTCGATCAAAACTTAATCTATATCAATAAAAATTAATCACCGAAATGTATGTAAGTACGCGTATGCATAACTTCCGAACGACGGCACCGAATTAGATTTTTTTTAACCCCCGAAGCAAACTATGCTGATTTCCCGCAAAATTTGCCTAAGTTAATTCTAGGTACTTATTATACTAAATTAACTTAGGCTAATTTTGCGGGAAATCAGCATAGTCCCCGCGGGATAGGGATAAACGAATTCTTCGCAGATGAAGTCGCGGGCAACAGCTAGGTAGTGCAATTTTTTTCGGGCGTTTTTTATTTTTGCTGGCGTTTTTTGGTGTCGGGGGTTTTTTAATTTATAATTTAAGTTTTTCTATCTCATGATTTTTTTTGTTGTGTTCTTTATTGTCAGGAAAAGGTTTGTGTTAAACTAAATAAAAAAAACTGGAACAGGAGCGAAGCCGCGGGCAACCGCTAGTATTGGATACCTTTTTTTTTAAAGAATACACACGCACACACTACACTGCTCATAAAAGCAGCTAAGCTGCTAAGAAGGACCATATATGCATAAGGAAACTAACCTTTACTGAATACCTATGAGTACATAATTATATAGGTATTTTCCCAGCCTACTCATACTCAAGCATAATCCTCGTTTACTTATATTTTGGTGTCCGTATCATTTTTACAGCCCCCTTATAAAGATGGCGCGTGTCAATTTTACGATTCAAGATAAGTACAGGCTCGTAAAAGGTATGACACATTCACATTACCGTGTACGGTCAACCTACACACAACATAGCAGGTACTCGTAAGTGTGGCTCAACCCATCCTCTTCAAGAGAAGTTTCCCTGCCGTTCCTATTCGTTTGGGATATTCTGTCTTTATCGCTCGTGACATAAGCGCTCGCAGCCGTCCCCCCCATGCCTTTCGCAACGACGTCCGTAATTTCAGGTTTAAGAACATTTATTTCTCAAAAAGAAGATATACAAACTTCACTGACATTGACATTTTAATTAAACTTAAATACATGCTACTATTTATGGGTAGGTAGCTTATCTACATTGCAGCAGCCGGGAATGCGCGGCGGTGCGGACACGGCGCAGACATTTTTTTTTTTTTGGCCAATAGTGTAATTTATATCGAGATAGCTGTAGGCTTTTTAAGATTTGGGCGGTTGAATTATGGGTTTCGTTGTCCTCATATTATACGAAAAGTATAGCACAGAAATCAATAATATTTTATAATCAAGATATTCATTATATTTTATATGCCTGTGGTTTTTCGATTTCTGTAAAAATGCTTTATTAGTCTGTAATTCTCGTTCAAAGTTGACGCCTTTGATGTGCGCGAGTTTACCGACAGTGGGGCGAAGTGTCTGCGGCTTCGCCCGAAGCAGTGCCGAATTATTAGCGAATATTCGGCTACACACATCGCGATAAGGCGAACGTTCAAGTTATCGCGATGTGTGTGGCCCTAGCATTATCACTATCCCGCGGGTAATATACATTTTTCCGGGATAAAAAGTAGCCTATGTTCTTTCTCGGAACTCAAACTATGTCCATACCGATTTTCGTCTAAATCGGTTTAGCGGCTGAAGCGTGAAAGGATAACAGACAGACAGAGTTACTTTCACTTTCAAATAGCTACGTCTAATTATCTTGTATCTTTTTCTTGACTATGTTGGATAGAGACGATGTAGAATCTATATTATACGAGTAGATACATCTGATGCAGACGCTTTTACGAAAAAGTAGTCGTAAAGATAAGGTACTCGTCTCAGTGTGAGGGGGTACTGGGGGTTAATTTGCGAACTATTCTGAACTCGAGCTAAGTTGGCAGTCGAGCCCGCGATACCTCAGAATGCAGCATCGACCAAGGCCGTGGTATGAACTATGAAACGTACTTACTTTAAACTAGTGACTACCCACGGTGTTGCACGCGTAAACCATTAGAACCAGCATTCCCAAAAAATACATCATGGTCTTCATCTCTCTATTGTATGTAGTATATACTTATCTCTTCACTATACATGGTACTATCTAAGTTGATTTTATTTTCCTAATTTAAATTCTTGACATCTATATATACGTCCGATTTATTTTTCTGACTGACAGTTATACCAGCATACCTGCAATTCTCCAGTCGTCTCGTGATCATGGCGCATGCACCTGTGCCGAAATATCGAGCTTCAATAAAATCAAGGTACGCGGAACAAAATCCAAATTTAATTCATAAAAGTAATAATGAAATGCGATAGTCTAAAATATTGTAAAGTATACAAAATACTGTTTTCAACATCAAAATGCCTGCACACACTAAATCAGTGCAACATAGCCACAATAGTGGTGTTTCAGATCAGAACGAATCTACCAATGTAAATTTAATAAAAATGTAGCTCCTTATTTATTTTAATTTTAGTTTTGATTCTGACGAGGTCTACGAGGCTTTTAAAAATGATACTAAATTGATAAGTTGTGCGAGAAGCACGCAAACATTTGTCTTTAAAACATGAAAAGAAGAAATAATGTTCATTTGTCTAAAATACTGTTAATTTCCCTTCTCAGACCTAAATTTATAGTTTTTTTCTTGTAAAAAAAAGTTGGCAACCCAAGTTACGGCTGATATGATAATGATGAGGTGCAACTAAAAATTTAAAATCGATCGATTTATCGAACTTTGTATCTGCATAGAACTTTCGACGTTTTCCCGCCGCCTTCAAACTCTCATCCACTTTATCTCAAACTAACATCGCATTCGTAACTTGAACCACCGTGTGTTGTTGCACTATACACAGCATTCAAGATAAGGGATGTCTCATCAGTGGCGTAGCTACCAAGGGGCTAGGCGGGGCAGTGCCCCGGGGCCGTCAAGCTCAGGGGGCCCTCGAAATTCTGCTTTATAGCTGATGATAAAGTTGCTTAGCATTTTTAAAGTATTTGTATATATAATGATTTTACTTCAAAAAACCTTACCAGTTTTGATAGCAGTGGGCCCCATTTTTTTATTTGCCCCAGGGCCCTAGGTTACCTAGCTACGCCACTGTGTCTCATTATCCTCCATACCCATGCACCCTCCATCGCATGCATTGTGCATTCCACGTGAACCGCAAGCCCGGTAACTCTCTCGGCTTGTACAAACACATACCTTGCATGCAGCTTGTAACGGGCAAGTTGCAAGCAACAAGAGCTGGATTGTGAACAAATAGATATCGCTTTGCATGGAAATGCATTGATGCGATTCCGTTGACTGAGTTTTATTCGTTTGAATAAATATTCTTGTTGATATGCTTTCTATCGAGAAACTACTTACTGCATTGTATTTGAGACAAGTGACTGAGATTTTGTTTAAATATTGAACCGAATATGTAACTATATAGGTACAGTCACCAGCATTAATATCTGCCACAGCGGAGCGTGCAAAAATATCTGACACGTCCTTCCGGCCCTAGAAATAGAGTCGTATCAAATATTTATGCACGCTTGTTGTGTCAGATATTGGTGCTGGTGACTGTACATGTGTGGTATGTTTTAAGACTGAGTAATCATTTATTTTCATATCAATATTCGCAGTCCTAGTCAACTACATTAATTCAGTATACCTACACTAAATGTTTTTCATGAACTATAATTTCATTTGGTCTTTGAATCGGATATATAAATTTATTTTTTTTCACTTCTCATGCTCATTAAATGTTACTTTAGTCTCTGCATATCGGGACTAAAGCTCCTTTTTATTCTCTAGGGATTAAAGTATTTTTTTATTTGGAAACCCCTAAAGAGCCAACACGGTGTTTGTGAATGGAGGATTTTTAGGGCGTGGAAATAACCTCAAAATGACAACCGTGCAAAAATATTTAAAAAAAAACACGTTTTAATTTCGTGAAACACAATTAATGAATACGAATATTAATCTATTCAATTATATTAAGGATTAATTCATTTTATTATGCATAGTCCAATTAGTTTTAAATAGTTTTCAATTCTGCATAAACAATAAAAGAAAAGGAAAAACCGCGCAACCAATTTTTTTTGCTATTTGAATTTTGAACAGATGACCTTTCCATTAGTCGAGCGTACGTTTTTGAAAAGTAATATTGTAATTTTGAACAGAACATTGTTTTTTTCCTCGCATTCAAAGTGAAAAGTAGTGTTTAACGCGAGACTAAACAACCATAATGCCACTCGAACTATAGCTTATGGCTTGTTTTAGTCCCTTGTTGAACAATAACATATACATCTCAATGCTGGGCATAGACATCCTTTCAGAATGAAAGGGCTTGGGCGGGTGCAATGCAGATCAAGACTTCACAAACACCACTCTATTTCGTAGAATCGAATTCGCTAGCGTACATTACTCCAAGAATTTGCAGTCAAAAATGTTTTTTTTAACATTCATTTCGAAGACACACAGCATAAAGCACTAAAAAATAAGAGATACTCGTAGATATAGAAATGTCATCGTGTGTATCGCTCTGGTACGATTTCTTGCGGAAATTCCGCAGTTACGGAGGCGGTAGCGGAGTTCCGTTACATCCGTGGTACTTACAAACCTTCGTAGGTATATTAAAACTAAGTGCTTTCTGGGGTGACATCTATTTGGCATACTTTTTAATGTCCGAAACGCATAACAGGTTTCACATAATTTATTTACGCCGAATCTTAAACTTGCCCGGTCGTAGCGACAGAACAGTATACATATGATATGTGACCATTTAAACCAGAGGTCCCCAAATTGGTCCAGGTGAACCCCCAAAGGTCCACAGGAAACCAGACGGGGGTCCACGTTGGTGTGATAAAATTTGATATTTTGGGAATAAAGTAGTAATGTAGCAGCAGGGTGTCTACCGAAAACAGTAAAACTTTGAAAAAAAAAAGAGAAAAAAAGAGGGATATTCAAACGGGGAACTGTGTAGTATACCCACCGCTTAGGTATAACTGTGCTAATCAAGTTTTTTAGTTGGAATAAATCGCTTGCTCGGACAGTCGTGTGTCTTCTTTACTACCGTATATATATTACAGAATTGAAAGTGGTTTATGAGAAAAAAAGTTTAGGAACCTCTGCTCTAAGCCTTTTTAATAACAAGCAATAGATGTCGCTACCCACGCTCAAACTTAACATATAAATGCGATGGTTGACCCGCTACGACGTAAATATTACATACCGGAGTACCCAAGGGCTGCGGGGTAATCTTTGGCATCAAATAAAAAGCTAAATTTAGAAAATGCTTGGATCCACCCCTGTCGGCCATTGAAATCTACAAGAAATTATTTGATACTAGTGTTTATCGCACGCTAAAACTAACCAGCAGTTGACTTGAAATAAATAATATAATATTAGTAGGACAAGTACTCGAATTACTTCTACTATTTATACGTTGACATCCATAAAAACATTAATTTGAATTAACGATAACCTCTACTATTAAGAAAAGCTTTATCGAAAAAATATTACAATTATCTTTTCTCAAAAATGTCCGTAAAAGTTGACATTATTCTTTACATATCAGACAGGCCTTTTTGGACTGCATCCCAAGCCCTGTGAACATAAAGGACCCCTAACCTTACATAAAGAGACCAATATCTTTATCGACCAGAGTTTTTGACAAAATTGCAATTAGCTGATCAATTACAGGTAGACTCCAACCAAGTTTAGCCCAGGGCCTCACAAACTCTTCACGGCACGTCTTCGTAGTAGTAAAATTATACACATTCCAGCCTATATACGTCCCACTGCTGGGCACAGGCCTCCTCTCAGAACAAGAGGGCTTGGGCCATAGTTCCCACGTGGGCCCAGTGCGGATTGGGAACTTCACACGCACCATTGAATTGCTTCGCAGGTTTGTGCAGGTTTCCTTTCGACGTTTTCCTTCACCGCAAAGCTCGTGGTAAATTTCAAATGTAATTCCGCACATGAATTTCGGAAAACTCAGAGGTGCGAGCTTGGGTTTGAACCTACGACCGCTTGAGAGGCGATAGGCCACCACGGCTTTAACTTAATACCCTTAGACAGATGTTTTGACTTTGAGTCAGTAACACTATACCTATGTCGAAATGTTCAGATCTGTCTAGGGATAAAAAATATAGGGGAGTGCAGTTGTTTTATAAAATAGTAGAGATGTAGAGACGTTGATTTCTTGTCTGTGTCTTGATTCAGTGGTATTTGTGAGTAGAATAAGATAAGTTAATAATGGATGATTTCTTTAAGATAATCCCTTCTGTATCTTTAAATAGAGTCTACATTTAATAATTATGAAGACTTAGTTCAAGTTGTTTACTAGCGCAAGAAAATCATTTCATGAAAATAATGCGGGTCATTTTAAAAATGAAAACATCCTGCAAGTTTTCTTCAGCTCTGAACTAGTGTAAATAGTTATTTGTGTCACAAGGGAGCAAAATGGTGTATTTACGGCGAAGGCGTACATTGAATCCAGAATGTAGCGAAGGATTCTACAATAGAATCCTAAGCGTAGCGAGGGATTCTAAAGTAGAATCCTAAGCGTAATGAGGGATTCAAGTGTTAACGCCCAAGATAAAAATAATTTTGCTCCCGAGTGGCTCATACAACTTTTCACACCGAGTGCTCATATGGCGTGGCTTTACAATTATCAACTTCGAAAAATGGTATTTGCAATAAAACACTTAGTAAAGCCTTGAACAGAAAAGTTGCACTTTGCTCCCTCTCCTCAGGGAGGAAAAGTTACTTTTCTGAAGGAGAGGTGTCAAAAAGCATTTTATTTGTATTTGATGGATATTCCCACGGAACGTAAAAGCAGCTGCAGGAGCACGAACATTGAGAAGTTCAACTTACTGGACTTTGGAGTTACTAAGCGCTAACGAACGGATACACAAGATTAATCAATGTCGACATACCAACGGCTACCACGAAGCTAGTGAAATAGCGCGCCAATAGTTGGAGTTTCTTCACATTCCGGACGTAGTGATGCAAATACCATGCCCAGAGCAGAAGCAGAATTAGCTAAGTACCAGGGTTAGCTATATAATTTCGAGTAATCTAGATAAGGAGGCAGACCTCTCTAAAAATAGTTTTCAAATGGAACCGTCTCAAAGCGCGCCCGTGCGATACGATAACCTACGTCAAGAAGAACAATTGCCCAATAAAACATGACGGTGTCACAAAAGGGCCCGATCGTTGAGCGAGATCCGCATCTGAATGCTAAGGAGACTGCGACAATGTATCTAATTGTCCTCCGGCGCGGCACAATCCGTACGCGAAGTGAAAATCAATAGGCACGTCTTCGAGATGACATCTGCACTTCAAGGCTTAGCAGTCGTGATCGCCCAATGTTTTATATAATGTAAGGGTTTGTTGACAGTGGGTGGGCCGCATCCTTATCAGGCGCTATCGCCAACACGCCGACTCCGTGCGTCTGTCGATGCCTTACCACGCCCTCGGGATGCTGCGCCGTGGACCACGGGGGTCTGCCGGTTCCTCTGACTTAGAGTGTGTTATTAGTGTTATGTAATGACTTACCCGCGTGAGCGAGGTCCCGGTCGGGGCGCCATTTAGCGCGTGGTGACGGCGCGGAGCGTGAAGATCGCGCGGGGACCGAGCGCGGCTACGGGCGGCGCGCGACTGACGTTGCGGGCGCCGCGCGTGCGTGCGCTCGCTTCGCGCATGCGCCCTAACACCGTTCACTCTACCCCGCAACTCTATCCCTAAAGCCTCACTTAGCCGACGCGAGAAAGAACATGCGGCTTCCTTTCCATTGCGGGGCCCTAGAGCTGTAGATTCATAAGCGATCAATCATTGCGAGCAATGTACTACAATGCGCCCGATACAACTCGCACCTTTTAATGCAGCGTTGCCCACCACGTCGGGCATCCTAATGTGCCAATGTAGGACGTAGGACTTATCTACTTAGGATATTAGCTGGATGCAGACCTCGCTCGTAAAGCTGCAACAAAATTGTCGGAATTGAAATTTGCCGTCCCGAACTCGACCGGTTGGTAAACAAGTTCACCGGTGAGATAATAAAAAGGAGCTGTTATCCTGCTGATTTTAACCCTCGATTTAAAAAGCGGGGTGTTATATATAAGTTTGACACCATTATTTGTATGTCTGTGGATTTGTAATTCTCAAACGGATGGACCGATTTCGAAATAACCCTCCTTCGAGCAGTCGGGTAAAAAAAACCGACCAAGTGCGAGTCGATCTCGTGTACGAAGGGTTCCGTACCATTATCTATACAGCATTAGACATTAGCAAAAAAACAAGTTTGTTGCATGGGAGCCCTCCTTAAATATTTATTTTGTTTTAATTTAATTATTTATTTTTAAAGTGATTATACAACTAAAGATTCTGTGAATATTTCAAGCATCTACCTGTTGCCGTTATTAACATAAAGCAAAAAAACGCCAAAATAATCAATCGGGTCTGCTATATATCAGCTGGATGCTTTGGACTCGTTGGAGCGCCGAGCGAAGGTGATCATAGGCAGTGACTCACTCGTGGGGGCAAATCTTCTGAGCCTCGAACACCGTAGACGAATGGCCTGCCTTTCGGTTTTTTATCGGTTACATTCGGTGAGTGTGCGGAGGTTTTGCATAACCTGATGTACCCCCTTCCCCTTTCCGTCACATAACGACTAGGCGCGGAGCAGTTACACCCTTATGTTGTAGACATTCCTCCATTGCGCACGAAGCGGTTTGTCTCTTCTTTCATTATGCGGACGGCTAGTCGGCTAAAGAGTGGAACTCTCTGCTGAGGTCAGTTTTTCCGGAACGCTATCTGGACATCATTAAGGTCAAAGTGAACAGACACCTTCTAGGCAAACATGTACCATCTTAGGCCTCATCTTCGCCTTCCATCAAGCGAGATTGAACCTATTTTATATTTAAAAAAAAGTTCTGTTCTGTTGTGTTCTTGTTTAGAAAAAAAAGTATCATATCCATGTAAATGGTTAATTATCGACGCTATATATTGATAAAAAGATATAGCTCATAGTATTTAGTTTGCATAAGAATACAAAGCAAAATGAAATTTTACTAAACATTTATTGAGAGCAGTACCTAGATTTTAATTATTCGGTGTTGTGGCCGCAGTTCTAATTCTAACCTAACCCAACCTTATTACGTAGCTGCTGTTATGTTCTGGCGCTACGCCTGCTGCTGTCACAGCACGCTTACTTTGCTGGCCTTAATTTAACCTTAGATAACCCATTTTTATGGTACCTGTTCGTTCCTTTAACTATGTCATTATGCCATGTTAAGGTCAGCACTATTTGAAAATTAGTTTAAAAAAACAAAAAAAAACAAGGAACTTACACCTATACCTACAAAATAAAGCTTAAACATACTTACTTATAATTATTTGAAATTCCGTGACAATACTATTGTACAGACTACTATTTTGCTATGCCATTATGCCATATACAAATCAGCGATACTGTTGTTCTGCTATTTAATATTCTGAAGAAGTATATTCGGCGATAACAGTGTTCTGCCATTTAATATTCTGAGAAATGACTATTATTCGAAATGATAATTATGCAAAGTAATAATTATGCAAAAGTATCATTCGACTAAAAAAAAATATGTGATACCGGTTATGTGAAGTGTATCGATATTATGCAAGATAAAGGGAACCCTAATTACAGTCGTTCAGGCCCCTATCAGGCCAAAGTTAGGTTAGATGTTCAGAGGAAGAAAATAACAATACATAGCCATGATGGATTCAGAAAGAAACAATATTTTGTATGGCGTTTAAATATTCTATTAAATAATATTATTGTACTAAATAATTTGGAAAACAATACGTATTGCATTCGTATTATGGCATCTAATTTTCGGGAAAATAAGCATATATCAAGTACATTTTCTAGTAATCGAAACATTCGGGCAAATACAATTTATGAAATTATAGCATAATATAACTTTCGGACAAACAGTAGATAACCATTACAAAGAAACCCTAGCCTGTACTATTAGTAGCATAAAGAGGTTTCTTTATTATGCAGGATAGGGTTCTACCCTGTACTATTAGTAGCACAAAGAAACGTTTCCTCAGCTGTACCATATATACCTTATTGATACAGCATTTTCTTGGGAAAAAAAACAAATGAAAAATCTTATTTTCATTTCAAAATTGTATTACATTACAATTGTCATCAATACATTGAAATTATAACATTAACTTTTAAAAAGTAAACATTAATTTAGCAGAAATACAAAAAATGAACTAAAAGAATTTCTTTGCTCACCCACCTTCAAAATTAAAAAAAGATAAATTCAAAAAAAATCAAAGAAAACCAAAGAAATTATTTTAGTTCATTCTCTGCAAAGTACCGCCTGATTCAATAAATTATTTAGAAATACAAAAGCTTATTTTAGGTTATGAAAAATAGTTAAATAATTATAATAGTAAAATATAAACTGTTTATGTAAATGTAAGATTCGGATCTCACAAGATTTACAGGTACAGTATCTGTAGAACGGTCTCACAGTATCATTCATAATAAATTCCCTTCATTATATCAAAAAATATTCGTGTGTTTTGCTAAGTCAGTAATTCTACTTGATTTCTAACTCTACACTGTTTAAATTGTCTCAATAACATGAAAACAACCTGGGTATCATCTAAAACATTTAATTCGCACTCATAATAAAAAGAGATTTAAAACACACAAAAACAACTCTATATAAAACTTAGTGTAGTGACTCTACCCTCGATTCGGAGCAAACTGCTTTTTGGTTTTAAGTTATTTAATTAAAAACTTGTATAAATTACCACGCAATGTTGATTACTTGATCTTAATTGTATATCTTTTAGTACAGAGACAGCTAAAAGTATTCTAAACTAAGATCTTATGATCAGACAACAACTTAATATTACAAGACTAATAAAACATATTTTTCTTTTTTTACTCCTACATAATATTATATTCTTCACCATTAGCCAGCAGCCCTTGTCCTCCGCTTAACCTTTTCACTGCCACGTCAAATACAAAAGACATCATCCATACGCCAGGCTTCCATATTGCAATGCCTAAAATTAAACCTTAACACAATTGAACGAAGGTTGCTCTTGCATTGAAGTAATGGACGTGGGCCAGCGTGGGAACTAATTCACATTGCCTCTCAACCAAGAAAGGAACTGTGCCCAGCAGTGGGACGTATATAGACTAATGATGATGATGATGATGTATAGGGATGTGATAAAAACTAGGCGTGTTAAGTAAAATGTTCAAATTGAATTGACTAAAATGATTCGTTTTATCTTTTCCCTAGAACAGCTCAGGGATTTGATCAAAATCGCTAAGAGAAATGATGAAATCCATCGGCCATTGCCATAATTCTATCATTCCCCTAAAACGGCTCGGAGACTTGATCAAATCACTGAATTCCGCAAGGGAAATGATACAACGCGATGTTTTTTTATCATCTCCCGGGACTTGATCATATCCCTGGGTAATTTGTTCAAATCACTGTTTTAATCATATCCCTGCGACAAATATAAGTCGTTGGCGTGGAATCTGCGGTGCGTATATATGAGTCGTTGGCGTCGAAAAGGTTAAGTTGGTTTTTAGTTCGTTTCGTACATTATACGTGGTTTGACTGACGTAGTTCCCTTACTGGTTTTTGTAAGCGATAGTTAAACACAAACATCGCAGGCTCCATCTCTAGGGTATCGTCTACAGGTGGCAAATAATTCTGAAAAAAAAGCAGCTTGTTAAAGGTCGGTCCTAAATTTGGGTGATACTTAATTTAGGTGAATGAATTATGGTAACCCAAACAATCATTTAATTTTAGGGCGTTCGGCCATACAAAAATATGAAAATACATATAGTGCGTAGGTAAAGCACGTTCTAGACGGATGTAATCCAACGGCCCAACAGGGGAAGTGCAAAATTCGAACTTCGTATGTTGCCGTCCCGCTGACTCTTATATTATTTAATACGAGAGTGAGAGGGACGGTACGATACGAACTTCGAATTTCGTAGTAGCCCCTGTATCATCGACGTTTTGCACAAGCAGCAGGGCTACTACGAAACTCGAAACTCGAAGTTCGTGTCGTGCGATCCCTCTGGCACTTATACTGTTTAACACGAGAGCGAGAGGGACGGTACGATACGAACTTCGATTTTCGAGTTTCGTAGTAGTCCTGCAGGCCCTATACTACGAAGTGCAAAACTCGAACTTCGTATGTTGCCGTCCCGCTGGCGCTTATGTCATTTAATACGCGAGTGAAAAAGACGATGCGATACGAACTTCGATTTTCGAGTTTCGTAGTAGCCCCCTCTGAAATGGTGACTTCGCGCTCACTTTACTGTGATCAGGAAATGACGAGTACCTAGGTTCAATCCCAGCTCCAACTTTATTATTATTGTCTCAGTAAAATTTAAAAAATACTTACTTTCAAAACTTTCAAAAAACTTTTTCTATTAAGAATATTCTTGGGCTCGAATCTCTTTGGTCTTGTTGTTGTTGTTGGCTCACTGTTGTTTGGATCATTCATACACGCGTTTGTCACAGTGCATTGATCTGAATAAGGGTCGTAATCTCTCTCCCTGATAGTTTTGGAATCGTACTCATCGTCATAGCGAATGTCATGGCCGGCGCCTGCGTCGAAGATACTGGAACATACAAATCTATTGAATAATGTTTTTCCATCGTATTTTGACCGGATACAAGTGGCTAGAGAACCTGACTACGAAGCTTAAGGTCCCGAGTTAGATTAATTTAGTTACTAGGTTTTGCCCGCGGCTCCGCCCGCGTGGTATTCAGTTATCGCGCGCTGGTCCCTCGGGAACTGTGCATTTTTCCGGGATAAAAAGTAGCCTATGTCACACTCGGACCCATAAACTATCTCTATGCCAAAAATCACGTCGATCCGAGGCATGAAAGACGGACAAACACACAAACACACTTTCGCATTTATAATATTAGTATGGATATGGATTACTACTTCAATAAATGTTAATGGCTAAAAACGGCAAGTACCTTACTTCTACCCTAATATTACAAATCCCACCAAAAACTTAAATGGGATCAAGGATTTTGTACTTTGTACACAATTTTCCAAGTAGATATATCCATCATCCCAGCCTATATACGTCCCACTGCTGGGCACAGGCCTCCTCTCAGAACAAGAGGGCTTGGGCCATAGTTCCCACGCGGGCCCAGTGCGGATTGGGAACTTCACACGCACCATTGAATTGCTTCACAGGTTTGTGCAGGTTTCCCCACGATGTTTTCCTTCACCGCAAAGCTCGTGGTAAATTTCAAATGTAATTCCGCACATGAATTTCGAAAAACTCAGAGGTGCGAGCCGGGGTTTGAACCCACGACCCTCTGTTTGAGAGGTTTTTTTTTTAAAGTACACTGCTATTACTCTTAAACCACTAATATAATTCTCATTCTAGCAATTATTTTTCTGTGTTATAGTTTTCTTTGTTATTTGATACCTACGAGTATTTACCATGTATCATCCATCATAAATTTTACAAAATGTTCAAACCATCAGTTTAGCTTTAAGACGGGGGAGGGACGCACGATTTTAAGGGAGGTACCCTACAAAATTGTTCCCTACATTTTATTTCACCACTTTTTGTCGGCATAATTGGAACATTCTCGTATATCCATGCAAAATTGCAGCTTTTTAGCACCA
Organism: Choristoneura fumiferana; assembly: GCF_025370935.1. Classification (NCBI taxonomy): domain Eukaryota; kingdom Metazoa; phylum Arthropoda; class Insecta; order Lepidoptera; family Tortricidae; genus Choristoneura; species Choristoneura fumiferana. The sequence goes on from NC_133484.1 coordinate 4,592,316, forward strand.
ATAGTCTCTAAGCTAAGCCGCGACAGACATTATGGAGAAACTTTAACGGCTCTGTTTTTGCTAGTTTGGCTACGGAACCCTAAAAAACCCCCCCTTCATTAGCTGTATACTCGTATATAATATAATATCGTATCGTAATATAAGTCAAGAAAGGTCAAAGTACTAAATAGTAAGAATAGTAAGAATTGCCATGCCGCTTACGCTAATATTAATTAATACGAGAGTGAGAGGGACGGTACGATACGAACTTCGATTTTTGAATTTCGTAGTAGCCCCCCTAGTTCTACATTACGAGTATTGCACGCTAAAGCCTGACCAAGCCTGAGGTCATATTGTCTAACGCTTTCACCATCTCTTTCTACCCTCATCCGTTACCGTGTGACAGAAAGAACCGGTGAAAACGATTATGATTCCGATTGCGTTAAATATAAGGCCATGGGCGTACCCAGCATCTGGCCTAGGGGGGTGCAAGTCAGATTTTTAAATCAGATCACCAGCGCTTGCTTTGTCATACAGGGCAAGTTCATACATTTTCTGCGAGTGCGAGTAAAAAATTTATTTATTTTATTTTATTTTATTTTATTTTATTTATTTTATTTTATTTTATTTTATTTTATTTATTTGGGGCATCAACAGCAATACAGTACATTATAATAGGACTTAGGTACTCATTTATTCATTTATTTTACGGTTGCGATCTTTTTTGATGAGTGTGAGTATAAATACGCCTATTAAATAAGAAGATACCAATACTTACAGCAGAACCAGCATGATGAACAGAAATTTGATAAACATTTTGAAAATACTACTATTTCCCCGATATTCACTGCCCGAATGATTTTTCTTCTGAAAATCGCTCATTTTATACCCAACAAATCCTATAAAAATGCTAATGGCACATTATCAAAGCTAAATTGTAAGTAATGAATATATTAACTAGTCAGTAGGTATTATACTGTTGCCTAGGGTCTGTTTGTTAAAAGCAAATAGATAGGTACCTAACGTGAAGGATGGCTGCCGAGACTCGGACAGTTACGATTACAAGCTTTTAGCTTGCCCTGTTTGTTTATTTGAAATATTGGGTCAAATCTTGTAAATTTGACCCACTTCCTGTGGTCGGATTGACTTGAAATTTGGCATACTAATGTAAATCTGGTGACAATACAATAATCTGACAGTGAAATCCTGGTAATCTGGCCAGGATCGTCTCCGCAGGACGGAACTCCTCAACGGCACAGAATAAGTACCTAATAGTACAAGTATGGCGTGACGTTTATTTAAAAAAAAAATTTTTTATTCGACTGGATGGCAAACGAGCAAGTGGGTCTCCTGATGGTAAGAGATCACCACCGCCCATAGACACCTGCAACACCAGGGGGATTGCAGATGCGTTGCCAACCTAGAGGCCTAAGATGGGATACCTCAAGTGCCAGTAATTTCACCGGCTTGTGAAAATGTTTTTATTGTGATATTACAATATTCTTAGCTGCCTTATCACTTGAACAAGATGTAATTTTACTTACTTGAGTAGTGAATTGTTACTTACGTGAAGGTTCACGCTTACATTCGGAGTCTCAATCAAAAATCAGTGCGTTCGCCGCTCATGAATGTCAAAGTCGCACTACAGTCCGTTGCACTATCTGTGTTTTGTGGTTGCACCTATCGTCTTTGCCTTACGAAAACTTAGGCCTCTCATTTCCGGGAAAGCCTTAATCCAAATGTATTTATCATGCTCATTTTCGTTCACTCTTGTCATACGGCATCATCTTGTGGGTAATTTCGACAAACTCTGACAGAGTGTTTATAGTCCAGAAGCGAGCTCTGCACACGATGTCAGGATTAAGGCCTAGGGACTCTTGCATTTAAAAAATTTGGGATATTGACGCATTATATTATTCGCAGTTCGTTTACGATATTATTATGGGAGATTCGGGTAGCCCCGGACCCCTGGACGGCGGATAAACCCGGTCACTGTCGATTATAGGCAATCACGCACACATAGATAAATGTGCACACCTTAAAATGTGCGCTGCGCCGCTGCGAAGTTAGTAAAGTCAGGAGAAGGGGCTTAGCTTTTCCTTGGATTGGATCTGATAACTTTTTACAGCGAAAGCGTTATGTATGAGCTTGTGACCTGTCCGCTATTTTTACATATATTTTTGGTGGGTCTGACTTTACCAGGTACCTATGATTTTTCATAGTATGCGGCAATCCTATGCAAAAAGGGCCTTACATGGGCTACTGCAAAATACGAAAATCGAAGTTCGTCTCGTACCGTCCCTCTTATTCTCGTATTAAATTATATTAATTGGGACAGCAAGATACGAAAATCGAATTTGCCACTTCGTATCTAGTATAGCGCCAACGCCAGTACTACAAAGTTCAAAATTCGAACTTCGAATCTTGCCGTCCCGCTGACGCTAATGTTATTTAATACGAGAGTGAGAAGGACAGAGCGAAACGATCTTCCTTCGATTTTCGAATTTCGTAGTAGTCCCGCAGGCGTAAAAGGTAGGGTACCTGCCCGTACGTGACTCTATATAACCTTGCCCCGGCTACGTACGTGACTTTAGTTTAAATATTACCCCGGTTCATGGTAGGTTCTTTTACTCCTTAAAACACTATGTTTCCAGGGTTTCGTACCTACTAGACATGTGCGCCGATCGAAAAATTGTCGGCGGCGGCGTCTGATGGTTTTTTGATCGGCGGCGGCGGCGTGATCGGCGTGAAATCGGCGTGGCCATAGATTGCGTATTTTTTGCCATAACTTTTCAAGTCCTGTTATCTGACGTCCGAATATGTTTCTCATAATACCTTTCATGATCAGCGGGGTTCATAACATCACTAATCATACACCTTGTTTATACTAATATATTTTGTGTTCATTCATAAACTGAGCGGCAAAAAATCTGGCCCTCAAATGTATACAAGGGTGGGCTAAATTTTGTGCCGCTGAGTATATATATTTTTAACACATTCGGCCCCATTTGTCACGTCTGTGACTTTTTAGTTCTTACAAATACGTGTCACTGGCATAGAAGTGACTGCTGTGGAATATGCGTAGGCATAGTGTAAGAGCTTAGTGGATTGTTGCCGGGGCCGAACGTGCTAATCATAAGAGCTTATCCGCAATATTGAAATTCATAATGCGATTTAGGTCAATTTGACGTACATAGGTTAGGTTCAGGGTCGAGGCGAAGAGTGTACTGGGGTACCTAGAGTTAATGCAGGTGCGCAAGTCTTGCGTGGCTGCGAGACGCCAGTACACCGTGGAGCCGAAGGAGGAGAAGGCGAGCAGCGGCGTCTTTAGCCCATGTAGCGCCCGTGTGCAATTATTACTTTAGCGCCATCTAGGAAGCGCGCGATCAAAATGAAATAGGTACAAAGTGCCGCGGCCGGCGCCCCTAACACCGCTGCGCCCGTGTGCAATGCACACCCTGCACTATAGGTAAAGACGCCTCTGAGGCGAGACCTAGCGGCAGAAGAAGCTATGGCTATACGCCAACTACAGGGTGGCCAGCTAAGCCCTCTGCGTAGCCATTGGCCAAGCGAAAGGTGCTAGCGCTCATACTTTAGAGCCAAGGAAGAGGGCGATTGCCCGTGGGAGGTGGTTTTGGCAGTGTCTTTAAACATAGCCAACGCATTCAGCACCCTGACCTGGGAAACCATCAAGGAGGCGCTTTAGTACCACAACGTGCCGGAGTACTTGTGCAGGTACTGGTTTCTCTCTGAGAGGGCGATCCGCTACCCCGCGCAGGGAGAGCGGGTAGATTGGGAGATGTCGTGCGGCGTCCCCAGGGATCAGTCTTAGAACAACTCCTGTCGAACGTTGGTTAGGGTCGACGTGACTTGGTACACCCACAATACCTTCGTCACAGCACGCGCGGTGCTACCTTCCGTGATGCGTCCTCGCTGGGCACCACCGGCGTCGCCCAAATCGTAAACCGGATACGGACTGAGACTAGATGTCGCCCTTCATAAGTCCGATTCATTTGTTTTCATGGGCCTCGGAAGGCACCTCCTGTAAATGCCAGCATGCCACTTTACAGTGGTGATGGCCATCTGCGGATGCCCTTTCCGTCCAAAACAAGACCCATCTGCAACCGCAGGGTAACGAGGGCATACTGCACTGGCGGGCACCCCACCGTAAGAGTTGGACGCTGAGGTGCTGGCCAATGTCTACCGGCGGGTAGCCGAGGCGCGTTAGAGGGAAACGGCCGTGCAATGCGCTGGCCACTGGACCGTATCGGGAGTACGGCCCATCCTGAAGGGATGGGTCGAAAGAACATGGGTGTGTTTCCTTTCACCTAGCGCAGGTACTGTCGGGGCATGGCTGCTTCGACAAGTACCTGTGCAAAATCGCTAAGAGGGAGGCAACACCAATGTGTCACCCACCAATGCGGCGGGGCAGAAGATACGGTGCAGCACACGCTGCAGGTGTGTCTCCCCTTTGATGAACAACGAGGAAGCCTCATGGTAGTGGTTGGGAATGACGCTTCGCTGCCAGCTGTCATTAAATCCATGGGTGTGAGGCGGAGCGTGAGCGCGAAGAGGATCCAACCTCTCAGCCTATGGACCTCTGGTTATAACTATAACCGTTGGAACGTAGAATTTAAATGATTTAATATAATTTAATACATAATAATCAAATATGGCAAGTAATTAACAAAGAAGTTGGTACTACTTAAAAATTAATAAAAATTACGATTATACGCCGACCAATTTCATCGGCGGCGGCGGCGTGGAAAAATCGTCGGCGGCGGCGGCGCGGCGGCGCGGCGCACATGTCTAGTACCTACCTCGACGATCGGCAGAAATGGAACCATATAGAATCAATTTGTTGTCCGTTGTCTGTCCAGACCCTTTTTCATATAATATCAAATGCTCAGGTGTACTATCCCTTGCAGGAGTAAAAAATAGTATATTATGTCTTAAGGGCGGTAAATAAGGAATTACGAACGAGAGTCTATTAGAAGCCCGAAGTCGAAGACTAAGGACTTTAATGAGTCGATGTTCATAATTCTAGTACCGCCCGTGCGACATACAAATTTTTCATCACATTTGCGAGTAAAATTTTATATTTCTAAAATATGAGGCTGACATAGTCACATTTGGTGTACTAAAGCCTCGTTAAAATACTAGATTAAAAAAAAAATATTTCTAAAAGAAAAAATATAATTCTTCCAAATATTGGCGATGGGTCTCCTTCTTAATCCATAATATCGTTTGTCCTAAACCTAAACACTTTTGAAATATCATACTTTTGGTATAATGATCTTATGTCTTAATAATCATTAGCCATAATATCACATGTCCTAATACTCTAAAGCCCTAATATGTTTTGTACTAATATAGTAAGACATAAAACTTACGAGTAATAATATTAAAATCCATAATATTAAATGCCATAACAGAGCACTTGTTCGCAATCAGCGACTTGCGAGCCAGAAAAGTAGATTAAAGGTTAGAACTGAGACCCCAACAGTGACGAACCGGTACCAGAAAAGTAAGTTAGGTTAGGTTAGAACTGCGACTCCTACAGAAACGAACTGCAGCCAGAAAACTAGGTTAGGTTAGGTTGGAACTGCGACCCCTACAGAAACGAACCGCAGCCTGAAAAGTAGTTAAGTTAGGTTAGAACTGCGACCCCAACAGAAACGAACCGCAGCTAGAAAAGTAGGTTAGGTTAGAATTGCGACCCCTACAAAAACGAACAGCAGTCAGAAAAGTATTTTATTTAGAATTATTCGTAAAAAGTGACCCATTTTTTTAGTGTATTATAATGGTAGGACAAAAATGAAAAACAAGTTCAAAACAGTTTAGTACAAAAGTGATTATGTCAACCAATATTAGGACATGTGACCATTAGGACATAATAATATGGTAATTAGTACTTATGAAATTAGTGCAAATAAGCATTAGGCTATTCAATATTAGGGCATTTACATTATGGCAATCGTTATTATGGCAAAAGATCATTATGACAAAAGTTGTTATGTATTTTAAATTTAGGACAACCCATTGGCGATACCTTAGGCTGCGCTCTTGGTAGCGCTCCCTCCCCCTCCGCAGCATGCGCCTGAGCCACGAGTGCGTGTCGTCCTCGTCCTGCAGCAGCGCGCGGATGGCGCAGCAGCATAGTTTAGTACCTACGAGCATTGACTCATGCGACCGACCTTGGGCTTCATGACAAGAAAATTTGTTCGCGCAATGACTCATTTACCGACCTTGGGTTTCATTTCGTGACAAGAAAATTATGGTCGAGGGTTTTATTTGGGGGGGTTGCAGCCAAGATAGCCTGCATGTTACGACACTATATTAACGAGCAAGTGTGATGAAAAAAGATAAACGTCGTCAACACAATGAAAACACAGTTGAATAGGTAACTAGGTACAGTCATAAAAAAAGATATCTCCAAACAAATTACCGGGGAATCAATACCTACAGGGTACCTACCTACTTTCAATTTTCCTTAAAACTTGAAATTTGCGAACAACTGCGAAAACCGGCAATGGAAGAAAATGAGATATATAGAATATTGTAGAGCTCATAGGTCATTGTAGCGACTCCTAGCGCCATCTAGTGAACAACAATAGAAACTCCGACCATGTTCTACATCGCGCTATCGAAGTTTCTCAACGCGGGGTCGCATATACATACAAGTTCCGACGCTCGTCCTTCGGACTTCGGCCCAGGCATAACAATTTCCTGGAAAGCGTTAACTATTGTTATGTTTCCCCCTAACTATTATTGTTTATAACGCAACGGGGCTCTAAATCACGTTCACTATCTTTTTTTCCTTTATCGTGTGACAGGAAAAAGTAGTGAAAGAGGTTGTGATTCTGATCTGAGTGCAAAAAGCAGTATGGCCTCTGGTGACGCACGTAAATGCAAGAGATAAAGGTTAATTTTCTTACACAGGCGCCAACAGTTCTACCTATTTTTATTTTATTTCCACTTAGTTGCCCCAAACCCGAACTCTTCTAATGATATTATAGTAAACCCTAAACCCGCGGTTTCGCTCGTGTAAACCATTAGATCTAGCAGGATCTAGCACTTGAAATTGAAATTTAAAAAATTCGATATCTTTTTTGATGCTGACCTTACCGTTTCCCCTGGCCCTAACTCTTGCTACATTCACGAAAGGTTTTTTTCGGTGTCTCGAACGATTTTAATTTTTTGCCTGGCAATAAACATCTCATGTGTCATGTTAAATTTTGCGCTGGCAACATCTTTTACTCTTCCAGAATTGAAAAGTGTGACGGGTGGATTATTTCTGTGATTTTGTGTTGAAATTAAATAAAAATGTCGACAATTGCCGCACCTTTATCCGTTGCAGGGACTAGAAGCTCGGGGGCTCCGGTCAGGACCCAAAATGGTAAATCAGATCTCCAAAATAGAGTGTAATGACTAACCACATGAGGTATCCGGTAGATCACATGCAATGCTGCATTATGGTTTTAGTTTTACAATTTTCTAGTGAAATATTCTAGAATGTGTAAAAATTTTGAATGCAATAATAATAAATTAATGAAAAGGTTACTTTATGCTTTGGGAACTGAATTTCGGTAGACTTTTTAATTCACACACAAAGAAATAACCTATCGCTTGGTAACGCATATAAATAATTATAATATTTACTCTATACATTGACACAACTAATCTAATAAGTCTCACTAAAAAGCAATTAAAACGGTTAAAACAACAAAAAGCGTTATTTATTACTTAATCAATGTTGTAGGACAAAATTTTGTACGTACAAAAATTATACGAAATTTTATTTGTCCGATTCCAGTAAACGCAGCAGCCGCCATAGCGAACATCGTGAAGAGTTCGCTGGGGCCTGTGGGCCTGGACAAAATGCTGGTAGACGACATTGGAGATGTTACAGTGACTAATGATGGTGCTACCATTCTAAAGTAAGATCATTTTGTCAGCATTTGTAACTGTATGTGTACGTACAGTAACCAGCACTCATATCTGGCACAACAAAACATGCATAAATAGCTGATACAACTATTTGTAGTGCAGCAGGGCTACTACGAAACTCGAAGTTCGTTTCGTACCGTCCCTCTCACTCATATTAAATAGTATAAGTGTCAGAGGGACCGCACAACACGAACTTCGAGTTTCGTAGTAGCCCTGCTGGTAGGAAATAAATAAGAAAAAAAGATTGTAATAACTTATTATGCTTTTTAGGATGTTGGAGGTTGAGCACCCGGCAGCAAAAGTGTTGGTAGAACTGGCTCAGCTCCAGGATGAGGAGGTCGGAGATGGAACCACATCTGTTGTGATTATTGCCGCCGAGTTGTTAAAGGTACCTAATTTGTCTTGTGAGATTTGCTAATGCATGGTACACTAATTATCACTTAAATTCTTAAGAGGCTTGCCTACTTGGCCAAACATGCTATTTTGTGCATCAGGGTAATTACATGATAACTTACGTAACAATTTGAACTTTTCATTGAAAAATATACATATTTTATGTGTATATTAATAACCAATTGTTTTACTTTTTTGTATGTTTAAATACACATTGTGATTGTGAGTCCTTTTTATTCAACTTAATATCAGCCAGCCGAAACCAAACCATAGTCTCATCCCAGCACACTGTAATGTACTGATAAATTGCATTACATATAAAGGACACAATGTTTTGAGACTTCATTGTAAGTGAATATTTCTCTGGTATTTAGAGCCGATTTTGTGTCAATAAAAACGTTTAGGTCAGGAATCAAAGTATTTTAATGTAGCGTGAAATAATAGTAAACATTACAGACAATTAAAAAAAAACAACCATGGTAACTTGCGTTACTTGGAAATAGTAACATGCATTACTTCCGATGTAAAACAGCTATGACATTTTCTTCATTTTACTCATCAGTCTTCATCGTTCCCTCTGGATAGCAATAAATAAATTCTACGTGAATGGAGTCGCGGGAAACAGTCAGTTAATGAATAATTGAAACTATTATTGACATCTTTGATATTTTAATTAGAATTAAGTTTAGACTGTACACTAAAAAAATTCAATTTATTGAATGGCTTCCTAAAGCGTGTATTATAAAGAAATTTTCCTTCTGTCCATTCCTATATTGAACAGACTGTAGGTGTACACACCACATTTAAAAATTATAGTTTTTACTCTTCGCAATGGAATTACCTATTATTAGTACCTATGCTTGAACATTTTTAAACAAAAAAGTTCCATAGAATAAGACAATAGTTTAGCTAGATAATTATTCCACAATTTCATCTTTCCATCATATTTAAAAAAATATAAAAGTATTGCTATACCAAAGCTATGTATTCTAATGCATTAAGAAATAAATATGGAAACATTTATTTTTCAAATATTTTTTTTATTAAAGACTATTTTAGAGCAGCAAGAAAATAACTGCCTCATCTAATTCATGGTTGAACTTGTTTATTCCTCCAGAACGCTGACGAGTTGGTGAAGAACAAGATCCACCCAACAAGCATTATCTCGGGCTACAGGCTGGCCTGCAAAGAAGCTGTCAAGTACATCCAGGACAACTTGACTGTCACTGTGGAGTCCCTTGGTCGTCCCTCTATCATCAACACTGCTAAGACCACCATGTCTTCGAAGCTGATTGGAGCGTATCCTTTTTACACAATTTAACTTGCTGGTCTAAACTGGACAGTATTGCTAGGAATTAACTTAGAATGCCACTGATGACCAGATGGCCTAGTGGTCATAGAACCTGACTACGAAGCTTGAGGTCCCGGGTTCGATTCCGGTGTTGGGGCAGATATTTGTATGAAAAAACAACCAGATGTCCTAGTGGTCAGAGAACCTAACTACGAAGCTTGAGGTCCCGGGTTCGATTTCCGTGTTGGGGCAGATATTTGTATGAATAATATGAATGTTTGTTCTCAGGTCTTGGGTGTTTAATATGTATTTAAGTATGTATCTATCTATATAATTATATTTATCCGTTGCTTAGTACCCATTTTTTTTTTCTATTTTTTTTTGTGGCTTAAGTGCACCAGTGTGACTATGCCAGCCTCATTGAAAGACTCAATGTCCACATTCATCAAACACTCCTATTGCGATATCCAGATTATCTGGCTGCAAAGGAGTGCTTGATGAACCGATAAATTTGTACTGCATCTGCCCTTAGTACCCATAACACAAGCTTTGCTAAGCTTACTTTGGGACTAGGTCAATTGGTGTGAATTTTACCATGATATATTTATTTATTTTTATTTTAATAACCAAAGACAGTCACAATAAGTTTGTTACAAAAACTCCAGCTACAATACAATCAACCTTACAAACTAATATTGTCCTTAACCACCACACCAGTGATGCAGATTTCTTCTCCGAGATAGTTGTAGATGCTGCCCAGGCCATCAAGATTACGGATCCCAAAGGCAACGCAGCATACCCTATCAAAGCGGTCAACATTCTAAAAGCTCATGGTCGGTCGGCTCGGGAGAGTGTGCTGGTCAAAGGGTATGCACTCAACTGCACTGTGGCCTCTCAAGCCATGCCTAAGAAGATTTTGAACGCCAAGATTGCTTGTCTTGACTTTTCTCTGCAGAAAACTAAGATGAAGATGGGAGTCCAGGTTAGTTTGGCTGGCACCACATATATCAATTTAAATCTTTATGATCTTTCTTACTGAAGTTTCCTTTCCGTTTTTTTTTGTTTGCTTAATTAACAACAAGATCTATTTTTTTTTTCTGATTATTCTATTGCTACTGTCCCTCTGAAAACTATCAACGCCCAACAGGGCGCAATATCGCCCATGTTGAAATTCTCTGGTTTAAATAAACAAAAAATATATATTTAAACTGTTTATTTTAAATCAAAAAGATCAATTACAGTATTTTTAAGTACTTAGTTATTAATCATTATTATTTAAGATTTTAAAACTAAGGAGTGCAAAGGGCGTGCCCCTTTCTGTAGTCAAAATATGTATAATGTTATGTACCTATAATGTTATGTTAAAGCTCAAATTCGGCTTGTTTATGTAGTTCTGTCGTGGAGTTTCAGTGCTTAGCTTCTTGCTCCGTCATCAGATCAGCTGAATTCCAGTTTCGTGTTTATACCATAACAAGTGAAGTTAGTTCCGTAGTTATAGGTGTGTTAAAAATAGTTGACAGCTTATCGTTTCCTCGGCAATACTACAGCTGTTAACAGGCAGAGTTCGAAGGAAGCTCTAAATTTTCTTTCACCTCAGGTCTTAGTAACCGACCCGGAGAAGCTCGAAGCCATCCGCGCTCGCGAGCTTGACATCACCAAGGAGCGTCTCCAGAAGATCCTGGCGACCGGCGTCAACGTGATCCTCTGCTCGGGCGGCATCGACGACCTCTGCCTCAAATACTTCGTAGAGGCCGGCGCTATGGGCGTGCGCCGGTGCAAGAAGGCCGATCTCAAGAGGATCGCTAAGGCCACTGGAGCGACGTTCCTGACTTCGTTGACTAATATGGATGGTGAGTTGGATACACTTTAACAAGTAAACTGCACTGCCAAGGACAAACAGTTGTGAAAGAAGATGGAGGAGGCCCTCACTCGTTCTAGGAGGTGCCCAGTCACAGAAGAAAAAAATAAATAAATTTAAATAACCACACTAACACTAGTTAATGAACTAAATAATTACTTTGCCCACCCGCAACTTTATGATAGCTACGCTTATTGCAAGATATGCGTGTTCATGCAGTTCCTCCACACTGTAAGAACACACACAAGTGACACAAACCCATCTATCACGTTTCAAACTCAACCAGAGCTCATTTTTAGAGCAACACAACCATACACCATGCTTCCAGATGTTTGACTTTTACACACCTCTCATTTAGAACAGTAACTTTGCTCCCTGACGAGAGGGATCAAAGCGTAACTTTTCTGTTCAAGGCTTTTCTAAATGTTTTTTGCGAATGCAATTTTTTGAAGTTAATAATTGTAAAACTACATTATTTTATTTCAATTTTCGTCATACCTGGTGTGAAAAGTTGTATAAGTCACTCGGGAGCAAAATTATTTTCAACTTGGGCGTTAAGACTTGAATCCTTCATTACGCTCAAGACTGTTCTTTAGAATCCCTCGCTACACTCGGGATTCTGTCGCTACATTCTAGATTTGATGTACCGCCCTCGCCGTAAATACATAATTTTGCTCCCTTCTTGTGACACAAATAACTATTTTACACAGGAAACAACCCAAATTGTCGGATTTTTTCGATAAAAGTAATTAACCCTTTGGCCACAGACACCAAAACATTTTTGCTCAAAATTGTTCCATAGGCGCCACGAAATGCCGACTAGGCACCTATGGCACGATTTACAGCTGTCGTGTTTTGCCGAATGTGGCGTTCAAAAGCTAAGGGTAGTACACTGATTGTGGTGGGTTGGTTCAATCATGTAATTGTGCCACACTGTTTCAGGGGAGGAAGTATTCGAGGCGAGCATGATCGGGGAGGCCGCGGAGGTGGTCCAGGAACAGATCTGCGACGACCAGCTCATACTCATCAAGGGGTCAGTGTCTTCAACTTATACAATGATCTATGTTTTATTTGTAGTTTTTGTCTAAATCAAGTTTTGCACTGGTTGGAGTTGATTTTTTTTAAACAGGGAAACCGTATGTAGTAGTGCACATAATTGATTATGGGCATACAACAGTTCTTAAGTTTTTCCATATACTTCATTGTCATGATTACAGCCCCTGAACAACTCTTAAAACCTATAAGCTTCTTATTATTATTTTGGATATTATTTCAAAATTCTTAGAATTTTTTATTCAATGAACAATTTGTACTTTATAAAGTACATTCGGCCGTTATTCTTAGTGTTAATTAGTCCTTTATAAAGTACGCGAGGATCCAGGAGGCTATACTTAAAATTCATTGAGCATACATTTTTCTCGTGGTTACAAGCATCTTACTAATATTATAAATGTGATATTTTGGGAAAATGTTTGGATGTTTGTTACTCAATCACGTCTAAACCGCTGAACCGATTTCGATGAAATTCGGTATACAGATAGTTTGAGTCCCGGGAAAGGACATAAGATAGTTGTTATCCCGGAAAATTGCATAGTTCCCGCGGGATACAACGCGGACGGAGTCGCGGGCAACAGGCAGTATTATAAACAAACACGAAACAGTTGTCTGACCCAAACGTTGCACATTGTTTACGTGAAGGCCGGCGGCGCGCACGGCGGCGTCGATCATCCTGCGCGGGCCGACGGACGCGTACTGCGACGAGATGGAGCGCTCCGCCCACGACGCGCTGTGCGCCGTGCGCCGCGTGCTGGAGTCGGGGCGGCTGGTGCCCGGCGGCGGCTGCGTCGAGGCCGCGCTCTCCATATACCTCGAGAACTTCGCCACCACGCTCGTGAGTTGCGCTTGATGCCTACAGTATTTCATTTGGCGTCCCGGGCCATTGCTTTACCGCCCCGTTGTGCGATGATAAAGTATTTCATTTAATGAACTGAAACAATTGCTTTAAATGACGACTGGATGGCCAAGTGGTCAGTGAACCTGACTACGAAGCTTGAGGTTCCAGGGCGATCCCCGGCCGGGGCAGATATTTGTATGAATAATACTAATGTTTGTTCTCAGGTTGTGGATGTATAACCCTTAATAAGGTAGAGGCGATTTAGCGACCACATGCTTTGATTTGGATATTCGAACTTATTGTTTTAGTAATGAGTAATTAATTTAATGTAATTATTGAAAATGCTACTAGCTTTAAAAATATCCTTTGCTAGGTATTCGATAGCTGCTTTTGATTCTGTGGTAGTATGCTCCAATAAATGGGGCCTTATTAAGGGTTATTGTATTTATTCAATCAATACATCATTACATTATAATTTACATAAATGTCAGTTTTAAGAATTTGTATTGAAATCGTCAAAGGTAATATGATTAGTAATAATTATAAAAATAAAATTCTAAGCATGTCATGTGAATGTAAACAATTAAAATTAGACTGGTTCTCCTCAAGGGATCGTCAGACTGAAACACATTGAAATGTATATCCTACTAATATTATAAATGCGAAAGTTTGTGAGTGAGTGAGTGAGTGAGTGAGTGAGTATGTTTGTTACTCTTTCACGCTGAAACGGCTAAACGGATTTGGATGAAATTTGGTATGTAGATAGCTGAACATCTGGAATAAAACATAGGCTACTTTTTATCCCGATATTCCCACGGGATAGGGATAAAATCTCGAAATAATAACCGCTGGGCTTAGAGTCATGAAATTTGGTAACGAGGTAGTTGGACGTCTGGAATAACACATAAGCGACTAATTGACCCGATATTCCCACGGGATACCTAGGGATAAAATCTCAAAATAACAACCACTGGGCCTAGAGCCATGACATTTGGTATGTAGGTAGCTGGACCTCTGAAAAAACCACATAGGCTATTTTTTACTCCGATATTCCCACGGGATAGGGATAAAATCTTATAATAATAACCGCTGAGCTGAGAGTCATGAAATTTGGTATGTAGGTTGTTGGACGTCTGGAATTACACATAGGCAACTTTTTGGCCCGATATTCCCACGGGATACCGCTGGGCTTAGAGCCATGAAATTTAGTATGTAGGTAGCTGGACCTCTGAAATAACAGATAGGCTACTTTTTATTCCGATATTCCCACGGGACAGGGATAAAATCTCGAAATAATAACCGCTGGGCTTAGAGTCATGAAATTTGGTATGTAGGTAGTTGGACGTCTAGAATAACACATAAGTGACTTTTTGACCCGATATTCCCACGGGATACCTAGGGATAAAATCTTGAAATAACAACCGCTGGGCTTAGAGGCATGAAATTTGGTGTGTAGGTAGCTGGACGTCTGGAATAACACATACGCTACTTTTTATTCCGATATTCCCACGGGATAGTTTTATAACTAAGGGACCCCATACATCCCTATATTATTATTATTATTTTGTATTTATTTCTTTAATTGTATACTGTAGTTTTTAAGTATTTCATTTTGAAAAAATGAGTTTCTGCCAAGTTTCTTGCGGCGCATTCTTCTTGGCAATGATGGTCTTTCCGAAAGCGCTGGTAGTTTAAAAATAACGTGTAAAAGTGCCCATTGCGGCATATTTACTGAATGAATGAATTTGAATTTTAAATTTGAATTTGGATTGGGATTTTTTTTAAATTTCAGCACTGGGTTTTAGGGTCTTGAATTTTTGTACAGTCATTCACAACACAACCTCAATGAAGACCACGATATAAATTTTGAAAAATTTCCAGGGGAATTTTGTAAAATCCCGAAAATTTGAATTGCAACTACCAGACCGAAAAGTTTACGCGTGCGAAGCCGCGGGTAAAAAGCTAGTAAAGAATAAATGTCAAGGATATATAAGATTAATAATTGAGTAACAATTTAAATGTCAATGTAAAAACAATAAAATAAAAACAAGAAATAATAATAACAATTTAAACAATAAAATTAAAATGTCAGATTCATAAATTCATTTACGGAATAAAACGCTTTTTCCAACAAAAGGTCTTTTAGTCGACGGCTAAACGTTTCATCATTCTTTTCGCTTTTTAGGTGTTAGGGTAGGTGTTCATAGTATTTGGGCCCTATAACGCGCGGGTTTTTCCCGCTAATGCCATTCTATGAGGGACTGCCCGCAAGCGACCCGTGCTGCGAGTGATCTTAGCAGCTACGCCCATTCGACTGAAGTTAGATATGTTTGTGCGCGTATACATAATAACTTGAAACAAATACAACGAAGAAAATTTTTTTGCACGACTGCCAATTTAATTATGTATTTATCTACCGGGTGTAACCTGTAATATGAGCAAATAATTAAAACATAGCTCATACTCGTCAAACTGAACAACATTAGATCAGCGATTTTTAAAACTAGTTAGTTTTTTTAATTTTTATTACACTTTTTATTCGAAGAAGCAATTAAAGCCAAAATGCTTGATGTTTGTAACGTGACAGACGACGTCAGTTGTGTTTAGGATGGCGTACATTGATAGCAGTATTTAATTTGTATGAAAAAAGGAAGATTCAAAGACTCCATTATGTTTAAAAGTCGCTGAACTGATGTTGTTCAGTTTGACGAGGAGGATCTATGTTTAATTTTTGCTCGTATTACAGGCCACACCCGGTATAAGTGTGTTTATCCGTTGCCTGGTATCCATAGTACAAGCTTTGCTTAAGCTTGGGACTAGGTCGATTGGTGTCAAGTGTCCCATGATAGTGATATTATTACTTTGCTACCCGCGACTTTACGATAGCTACGTCTAGTCTATGCAATAAATGTGAATTCATGCAGTTCCTCCACTCCGTTGTAAACAAACAAACAAACAATTAAACAATTTATTTCAATAACAACTTCTTTTACATGGCATTTATTAATGGCTGGAGCCTCCTTTTAAGCTTGATAAAGCCTGTGTCAGGAGGCACCGCTCCTCTATAGTTATAGTCTGCATGTACAGTCAGCATCTAAAGCAGCCGGTCACTCTGCCGCAATAGTACATATTTATCACTTGCATGGCGTTACGTATTTGTAACAAAGCTACTTCTGACGCTGACCGTACTAAGATGGTGTTACATTTATAAATCAATTTGTGACTGTTACATTCTATTCTATTACCTATTCTATTTATAATACTTATTGCATGCAAGCATATAGGCATGCAATATCGAATAATCCTGCACAATTTATATAATTTATATATATCACTGCTCCAGATCGATAGTGACACAATCCAAAACAAGTTTTATAATTTGATAATTTAACTTTGATTGAAGAGTGACATATTCTAAAATGTTATGTCCTAGAATTTTTAGTTGTGCCACCATCAAATCAAAGCAGCAACATCAATTGAAATAAACACAAAAGACAAACGCAAAAAACAAGAACCCATAAAAGAAAAAGTGTGTGTGTGTGTGTGTGTGTGTGTGTGTGTGTGTGTGTGTGTGTGTGTGCGTGTGTGTGTGTGTGTGTGTGTGTGCGTGTGTATGTGTGTGTGTGTATGTATGTGTATGTGTGTGCGCGCTCACGCATATGGTACTTACTATTAAGTATGTGATATCATTTTTTTAGGTGTTGCAATAGTTCCTCAGTCTCCTCATAGGTTTTAGCTTCAAGCCATGTCAGAATGATCCTTTTGCACTCATTATATTGTCTACTGTAAAATTTTAATTCCCTGTTCAGTTTGTTGTACAGAAAAGCAGAAAGTTTAATATATTGTCGGCTAGCAAATTTGGTTTTTGTTTGAGGTGCAAATGCTACGTTATCCTTTCTTCTTCTAAGTGTAATACTGCTGTCATATGGTAAAGCCTTATGTTTTTTTAACACTACATGAGTAATATACAATTTTCTAACAGAAAGAAGTTTAGATAGTTTATACAAGCTCTCAGTGGAAAACCTTCTCTTTTTAAAATACATTACTTTAATCAAACCTCTTAGAGCACGTTCGACCTGGAGAAAACGCGTTTTGGCCGCACCTCCCCATACAGATATGCAATAAATTATAACGGACTGCACCAAGCATATATAAATATCCTTTATAAGATCTCTATTCGGAGCACTGGGCCTTCCCGACGCAGCGACACCTCTCGGCACTACATATCTTAGAGATTTGAAAACCCAAATCAATTTTCTTATTCGTGCAGATACATATTCAAGATGTTGATACCAAGAGAGTCGCTGATCCACAAAGACACCCAAATACTTGCAATGTGTAACTTTTAAAATACTTGGACAGTTACAATTATCCGATGTATAATCGCAACTATGACTATGTATTTTTATGGCAAAGTCAGTGTTAGGTTGTGTATCATTATTAATACTAAAACATACGTAATTAGTCTTACTAGTATTTAATGTAAGTATGTTGTTTTGTAACCATTTATGTATTTGCCTCAACCCTTGTTCAGCATTTTTCCTAACCGCAACCCAGGAATCACCAGTAAAAACGACGGCTGTATCATCAGCGTATGAAAATATTTTTGCATTTGCAACATGCATATTACAAAGGTCATTAATGTACACCAAAAATAAAGTTGGACCAAGGACACTACCTTGCGGCACGCCGTACGACACCTCCTTATCGCCACTTACACAGTCAAACAACTTTACACTTTGTCTTCTATTAGACAGGTAATCTTTGAACAGGCGAAGTGATGTACCTCTTATACCGAGCTTTTCTAGCTTGTGTACAAGGATGGGAACAGATACAGTATCGAACGCTTTTTTTAGGTCGAGGAACACTGACATACACTTCTTATGGTTGTCTAATTGTTCTACTACCAGGGAACTTAGTGAAACTACAGCATCCTCAGTTGAACGACCATGTCTGAAACCATATTGGGAGGGAGATAAAATATCAAAACTATTTAAAAAATTAAGTATCCTTACGTTAAGAAGTTTTTCCATAATTTTGGAGATCGCTGGCAGCACCGATATCGGCCTATAGTTATTTATATCATCTCTGTCCCCACCCTTGTACACGGGTGTTATAATTGCCCGTTTGAGAAGAGCTGGGAAGATTCCTGTATCAAAACAAAGGTTAATGAGGTGTGTTATAACTGGGACTACCTCTGTATTTGCCATTTTCAAAAAAATTGTAGGAATATTATCCCATCCTGGAGCACTATCCGATTTGAGAGTCATCAGAGTGTTGTAAACCTCGATGTCATCGGTGTGGAGAAGCACAAATGAATTAGGCTGAGAAGGTAGATGATCAAGGTAAGAATTTTGCGTATTTTTATCGGGATGAACATGTTCGGCAAGCTGTTTGCCTATGTTAACGAAATATTCATTTATGAAATCTGCGGAGGAGGTTGGGTCTGATTTTATATTTCGTAGTTCCGAGTTTGCACAATTATTTACACTTGTATATGTAATGTTTTTAATATTTTTCCATAGTGTTTTATTATTTTTAATAGATTTGGCTAGTAAATCCCTTTCATATCTTCTTTTTAATTTTTTTATAAGGTTATTGCAGTAGTTTCTATATCTAATATATGTTATCTTTTTAATTTCATTAAATGGATCATTACGGACTTGTTGTTGCAATTTATCACGATTTCTTATACAACGAAGGATCCCTGATGTGATCCATGGCTTGATAATTCGATATTTATTTGATATTGTGGAAACTACTGTGTTTTCTTTCAAAGTTTGTGTTAATTTACATATAAGCCCCTCTACGACCTCATCAGGATCATTACAAAATAAAAGTTCTGATAATTTTTTGGTTTTAAGGTGCGTGACGGCTTCTTCAAAATTAATAGTTTTTTTTATTTTAGATACTGGTGGGTAGTTTTTAGTTTTAGCTATAGATAAAAACGTAGTGAAGTGATCAGAAGTAGTGGTATATAAAATAGCTACTGAGGCTAACGCTTTGCTTCTATTTATTCTCAACATAAAATGGTCCAGGCAGTTCTTATCTCTTGTAGGTATAGTATGACCAGCCAAGATACCATACAAGGACAGCATGTTTAGATAGTTGATTCTATTATTTTGTTCATAGTAACTTTCAATAGGTTTGAGTGCAATATTGATATTAATGTCACCGGCAATAATAATGTTTTTATTTGTATGATTTAGGGTATCTAGTTGTACCCCAATGAGTTTATAAAACCTTCCGCATTTGGGTAAGATGGAGACCTGTACATACACAGAACGTAGTAATTCAATATTTCTAGTTGTAAACAAGACGACTGGGGCAGTTTAATTTCGTGAATTTTATGCTTTAATGAATTTTTAACATACACTACCACCCCATCATTTTGATTGAGCTGACATTTTGTAGAATACGAGTTATAATTCGATAGTTGTGGTAAGGGTTTGTTTACGTTTAATCTGCATTCCGTTAAGATTATTACGTCTGTATCAAATGGAAGGCTAGATAAAGTCAGTAAGAAGTCGTCAAAGTTGCAATATATACTCCTAATATTTTGGGATATCACAGTAAAATCATCCCTTCTAACCTGTAAGTAGCTTTTAAATTCTGCAACGTTACACTGAAACGAACGCGCTATTTCTAGGTTATCAATTTCGTTCAATGTTTGTAGCGTACTATCCATCCTTATTAATGTTACAACACGTCGTATCATCAGCGTACCTCGTGCACTTAAGAAGGAATATGCTTAGATAATGTACTGTCTCATATAAACTGACCCCAAAGAATGAAAACACAACGAATAAATACAATCGGTGGTTAGGCGCATAACAATAGTGTGCCTCATGTTTTATTATACAAATTGGCAGTAGAATTCTATAATAACCTAAGATAATTTTAGTAGTGAGAGTTTCGTTTATTAAGCAGTTGAGTGTATAACTGAGTGTAAGTATTTGGTAAAAGTAAAATCTAGATAAAATTAATATTGAAAGTGTTTGTGTGTGTGTGTGTTGTGCTTGAATAAGGTTATACAAAATAATATTGTAACATACCATAATAATATGAACAAGTTCAGGGCTCCCGGTTAAATAATCCACTAATAAGTAAATAAGCTCCACTCGAGCGTTATTAGTAATAAATAATAATACCAATTTATTGACACATCTTTTTAAACATTTTAAAATAATTTTCTTAGGTAGTCAGGTTTCCTGCTGCATCAAATGTTGAACTTGTTTTTCACTTTCAATCAAAATAATAGGTGCATTGTCATGTTTTCGTACAAAGATCTTTCCGAAATTGGGCCAGCAATATTTGTAACCTTTTGACTTAGCCAGGTCCCGAGCCAGGTAGTGCAGGCGAGCGGCCTTCGGTGTTAAGTTCTCTGAAAGAAAGATTGGTGTATCTTCTTGAGTTTTGAAGCCTAGATGTTTTGCGCAGAGTTTGTTGTTGTTACTTTTGTTGAAAGATTTTGCCTTCTTGAATAGTTCAGTTTTCAGCAAAACGGAACTAGTTTCTACGATAATCGGAGTATTTTTGTGCTCAGGTTTCTTTGCGCGCACTCTATAAATGTCCTTAATATCACTTTTATTCACTTTACACTTAATTGTCTCTGCAAAGCTTATTACCATTTGTATCAAATCTTGTTTGGTTTCAGCTGCTTGCTTAGGTACACCTTTTAATTCGAAATTAGCTTTTCGAGAGCCCGCCCGTAGTTCTTCAACTTTATTTTCCAGAAATAAAATATATTGCCTATCCTCCTTCACATGATTTTCTAGGTGGTTAATTTTGTTTTTTAAATTCTTCATTCTGTGCATGCAGAATACTGACAGAGCTCTCAATGTTTTGGTTCGATTGTTGAATTTCTTTAAGAGTTGACTTAAGACTGGCGAGTTCTTCTCTTTGAGATATAGTAAATGTTGTCATTAGTTGCTTCATCTCCTCCTTAAAATCCCTGAACAGATCATCAGACAAACTATGTCTTTGGACTCGTTGAGTAACGTAATTAGGAGGCGTAACCTGATCGTCATACGACATCTCCAGATTTGTAATGTTACTGTTGAGTTCACTCATTGTATACTAGGATAACAGATATCCGATTAGTAATGACAGAGCGAAAGGCACGAGAGTGAGCAGTGCCTGCGAGCGCACTTAATGAGCGGCGCGGTGACATCAACAGCGTACGCGCCTTGTGAGCGAGAGGGTCGCAGCGAGCACAGTTCGTTAGTATGCAGGTAATGAATGAATGAAGTACCAGGAGCAACTCGCTGCCGTCGCGCGTCGCGCCGTAAATACTTCTTGATTTTATGCACTCCTATTCTCACTCACGAATTAATGTCACTTATTTTATTTTTATAATTTAAAAATAAACCGTAACAGAATATCAAACACGTCTAACACCTTGTGAGATCCGAGGGGAAGGAACACACGCATCACATAAACCCGTCTATCACCACTAACCACTGTACACTGACGTGTTTAGAACTCATCTTTAGAGGAACACAACCGTTCACCATGCTAACAGGGCGTAGTATCGTACACAAACCAGTGTTGAGAGCGTTTAATATCTGCTGAGCTGCAACTGCAATAATTATTCCGTGATAGACTTTTATTTTCTTTAACGGTTGTTAATAAACATTTGTTCGTTTTAAAGAATAGAATATAAATTCTAATCACAATAATTAATGCAGTAGACACATTAACGCTCGTGCCTACATCCTTCCTTTGGGAAGGACATAAGAAATAATTATAATTGGGCACTAATGTCCTTTGTAAAGTACCTACATAGTGAATAACTAGTAGGCGAAAGCCGAAGATTTTTCCTCTATTTTTCTGAACATTTAAGTTCCAAGCATACAATTTGGAAAGTTTCAAAAAAATTAATCCAAAAAGTACCTTTGTAGGCAGGAGGTTAACTTATATATTAAGAAGCATCCAGACCACATTTTTAATTACATTCAATTTTTATGGAATAATCGAGAAAAACTAACAAAAATGCAACGTTGCCAGCTCAGCAGGTATAAACGCTCTTAACGCAATGGCTGTTTGCAGAGTTCCCGCGAGCAGCTGGCCATCGCGGCTTTCGCGCAGTCGCTGCTGGTGATCCCGAAGACGCTCGCCGTCAACGCGGCGCGCGACGCCACCGACCTCGTCGCCAAGCTCCGGGCGTATCATAACACCTCGCAGACCAAGGTACGGTACACAAGTACACAACAGGTGGGTATATTCATGTGGGGTCAACGCACGCAGAGGGTAACTGTACACAATCCCATACATTTTAATCCGAAATACATGGGATTGCTTACAGTGGCGTATGGGGGAAGACCGTGATGGAGTGGAGACCCAGAACCGGGCAGAGAAACGTTGGTAGACAGGAGACCTGGTCAAAGTGGCGGGAAGGTACTGGATGAGGACAGCACTGGACCGAGATGAGTGGCGAGCAATGCAGGATGCCTACACTCAGCTCAGGGTGGCTATGGGCTGAAGAAGACAGTGGCGTAGCGTAGTTGGGGGGGGGGGGGGTCCGGTCCGGGCGGCACATTTAGGGGGCGGCAAAGTACCATAAAAATTTAATGGTAGGTATGTGCGAAGTTCCCAATCCGCACTGGGCCCGCGTGAG
The DNA here is from genome assembly GCF_025370935.1 of Choristoneura fumiferana. NCBI lineage: Eukaryota > Metazoa > Arthropoda > Insecta > Lepidoptera > Tortricidae > Choristoneura > Choristoneura fumiferana. The sequence continues at coordinate 4,615,300 of NC_133484.1, forward strand.
AATTACGGCCCAAGTGCTCTCATTCTGAGAGGAGGACTGTGCCAGCAGTGGGACGTGTATAGGCTGGCATGATGATAATAATTTCATAACAAAAAAATGTCGCACCTACGGTTCGAACGGATTAGAATGGGTACCCTAAATAAGAGGGCTGCAAAATTTTCTTGCGCCCCGGGCTGCTGATACCCACGCTACGCCACTGATTGCGTACACTGACACACTGCGTACGTTTACCCCACATGATTCTAAAGGCGGAATAGTAATTTATGCAACTGTATCGTTATAGGGGTCCTTATAACACGAGTGTGGGTTTATGAGTTTTCATACATAATAGGGTCACATGAGTGTTTTAAGGCCTAATTACGTACAGTTAGTTGCATACAATATTTTATCTATATCCATATATTAAATCCTGTATCATGACATGTGTTCAAGAACCATTGAGAATGACCTGCATTAACGAGAACTAGGTAGGTATGTCTGCCCCACGAGCTGCGCCCGCTGCGCGCGCGACGACCTGACCATTACGATACAGACGTGTACATAATAGAATCCAATGTCGTAATGCTGGGTCATTACCTTTGGTTTTTGAACGCATAATTGAGGATCATAGCAGAAACACGCATTGTATTGTTGTATGTATTGTGTGTAAGCGTTGGGTGACGTGTATTCCTGTGCCGACAACACGCCGATTTAGATTATTGAATTTTTTCGCGTGTGAACGCGTGTCA
>NC_133484.1:4616127-4638024 GCF_025370935.1 Choristoneura fumiferana
ATTACCTTTCTTGAGTAGAGGTTTTAAATGACAGTCGTTTTAAATGACCATCCGTGGATAATGCCCGCCTCTATAGAAAGGTTGATTTTGTCCCTTTTATGGTCGTCTCACAAATACTCACAATAGGGCACGTTTTAGTTGAAGTTTCATGCCATCAAATTAATAAAAGCAGTGTCGCAGTATTATGTAGGTAGATACCTACCATAACTCGCGGGATAACTTTTCTGAATCTAAAGGCCTTAAATTCTGGAAAGTTACCAAGAAAAACAGTTCTAACGTATTCAATAACTCGACTATCAAATTTATTGTATCTATTATTCAGTGTGCCGTGAGAGAACTGCTTCTATTTATGGATATAGAGGTGGAAGTTGTTTGTTCAGAGACAGTTTAGATATTTTTTCAAACGTTTTGCCTATCAATTGTTTCCTAAGAAGGCAATTTGTTAACGCCAAAAAAGGTTGAAAATGTTTTGGAAGCCGGCAGTGAAATTAATTGAAGACAAACAAACAGCGAGGCGGCAGCGTGGGCACTGAGTAAAAAGCCTTGCAAAGTAAGAAATTCAACCTTATCAAATTAGCATTACAGGCGACGAGACCTACAGCGCAGCAGATGGTGCTTGTCAAGGATGTCAATATGTCATCAATGAAAATATTTGCGAATGTATTCATACACAGTAGGTATAATAGTGAATGTATGTAGAAAAAACTTAATTTTTTGCAAGTCACTTAAGATTTCTTTTGTTATTTATTAATAACTCATTCGCCGATTTCCAATTATAAAAAAGATACCTACCAATTTTAACGACTTCAGTATCATGCTAAACGACATTTCCATTGAGAGACCATATGTCATATGTCGTACGTGTAATCTCTCTGGAGCTTACACAAATAAAAAGTATACGAAGATAAATTTCACTATGATATTGCAATTACTACATGGGGAGATATTATAAAGAATTCTTTCTCGGTGCCAAAACGATATCCGACGTGTTCAATAAATCAAATTACATATTAATCAGCTAGTATTGCCTGACGTGCGGATGAAAATATATTGAAAAGCGATTCAGTTCAATCGATTTCATAATTTTTTTAATCATCAAAGGCTTCTGATTAGAAATGGGTCATTTGGTTCATTCAAAGGGCTTCAGTTATACGTAAGTCATCTTTGTTTGGGAGTGTAACATCAGCGTGATTAATATCTCTAATTGCGTTGGGCTATAGACGGGTGGAATTAGAATATAATATCAGGCATAAGTTAAACTAGTTATAAATAACAAATAGACGTTGTCTAATCACCATCATCTCGTCAAAGTAGATTTTGATTATTCTGGGTAGAAACAAATAATAGTTGCCCGAATTGTAACGAATTAATAATCGTCATCATTCTCGATTTGGATGGAAAACGTCAACTGATGGACATGAATCCTCCCCACGTAGCTCCACATGCTATGTGCTACCCCCAACCAATGGCTTCCTACAATCTTGACCAAAACATTTCGCGATCCGATACGCGGTCGCCACTCGACAACAACGTATCAAGTTAAACTGTAACTTAATCTAAATCAAGATCTTTGTGTAATTTCGCTAAAAGCTAACCAAGGACCAACAAATCAAAAACTCATCCAACAATCAGACAACAGAGCACTGGAGATACGGTGAATTTAACTCCGAGTCGCAACCTTCCGACAAGGTGATGCTGAGATCTCGTTGCAAAACATAGATTTATATGTGCCTACGTGTTACAAGAGTAACAAGGCCCGTGCCTTATACGACAGTCGTGGGCGGAAGTGTGCACCGACGGAACCAGAGCCACAATGAGAGCTGTGATGAAACACGAATGGCCAAAACAAGCGCCGTCGCTTTTTAACTTCGACAACCAAAATAAACTTCGGTAAAGGCCCGTCGTCAATGTTTGTTGGGGATAATTTAGAAACGAAATTAGCGGTCACGTAATGAGCTAGGAGCGAAAAATAATTGAATATTTTAATTATAATTATGATATAAGAGATAAATATAATAGTCATTGGCGTCATTGCGGACTTGCGTAGGTATTTTCTTAACTGGCATAATTAATGGTAGTAGGTAAGTAATCTTCCGCAGGGCCACCACAGCATCATCTTGTCATCTACCAACGTATTTTATACTAGGCATTTGTTGAAATGTAATAGTAGTTTTCCTACGATACTCACAATTTAATTAGAAACCCATGGTTAAACCAGTTGTCGTAGTACCACAACTGTTTATGTTTATCAAACGAGCATTCCGATACCTGGCCAAACTGTGGTTTGACTGCTTTTAAACGAGAAATTCGAAACAGCGTTATATTAAGAAATCTAAGATAGCAATAACGGAAAACGTTAACACTATTATTTGTCATTACTCGGCAATCTCGGCGACGCGTTGCGAAAGTGAAACATCGATTTTAACGGCATATTCAAATTCGAATTGTTTATTAAAAAAGCTAGCGGGTGGGAAAGGAAACCGGGTTGAACAATCGGTCTGAATTACAACTCTCCATTCCAATGGTGCAGCACCATTATCACCGCGACGCTAGATCGGCGCCAGCGACGACCACGGCTCTACATGCACCGTCGATTCTACCTACAACGATAATTTGCTGGCCGCTACCACCACTACAGTACAGTAAGACATTATATACAGTTCGAATATAAGCATCAATCAAGCCAGCAGTATACTTACGGAGTGTCTGTTTCCAGTGAACACACATATCAAAGGTGACAGACGATGCAATGACGATATCGTTAGTCTGTAGATATACTTTAAATACTTGGCTACCATAGTAAAACTAACGGTGGAAGGTGTTTTCGACAACACGTATCGCTGAGCAAATGGAACATAAGTTTCGATTTAATTTCCGGTAAGTAATACGAGTCGACGCATCTGCATTAATTTAGGAGGGGTAAGCGAATAAGCACTGCCATGATCTAGGTCGGTAACCGCAGAGCGGCGTGCTCCTTTCGCAGTGGCGATTAACGAGCCGTGCTTCTCGGAGATACAGCCACGGTCTGATGCCCTAACCTTGGCCGAGCCATCCCGTCCTATCCCGAACAGATGACATCACCGACCGACCACCGAATCATGATCGAATGGTCCGTATGGTGAGGCCAAGGCCGGTATTTCGATCGATGCTAATATAACAACGGCGGAATATTAAAAAGGAAAGTCGGGTTGACGACCTTTCTATGGTGTGGCGGTAACATTGCCAGACTGATGGATTTATTCGGATTTAGTATAAGCTCCAGTCGAGAATAACAGAGCTATTCTCGGTTAACGTTTGAAACGGTTAACGCCATAACGACAGTTTAGGGGCATTTGGCATTTTGTTTATACTGCCCCAGAGCGCAGAAATTAGCTGAATAAACCCTACAGTACGGAACGGCGTGTTGCTATTCAAACTTTCTAAAGCTCTTTGTGCGTTTAGGAAATATCGAATTTTATTGTTCTTCACTTCGATAAGAATCTGAACATTCTTTTCACATTACTAGCTGCCTAGGCGTCGTTATCGTAGCCGGTTAAGCACTTATCAAACAAATCGCATTATGATTGAAGTGTTCGCGGACACACCTCAGCGAGGCGTCGCATCGGACCATGCGCGAGCGTATCAACATTCCAATCGCATAACTTTCTGTGGAGCAACATAACAGTGCTTGATGCAGCAGCTTACCGAGACGGCGATGGAGGCGCCTGGAACGATGCCCGTCTGGCCGGTCTCGGGCTGTCCTTCGGGGGCGCTTAGAAAGCGGCGAAGGGTGCCGTATCCTGACGCGGACGCTACCATTGCGACCATAGTTTTTTCACAGACACTTCACTAGCACTGGAGCGGGCACGGGTGACATCACGCGGGTTCGATGGATGCGCGCACGCGGCCGCGCGCCTATCGCGTATCTACTGGCCGCTGGGCGCGCCCCGCAGGTCGCGCGGCCCCCACCACTAAGGAGGCGCTCCGAACTTTGTTTAGCTACAACCTTAGATGAGCTTAGAATATTACTTCTGCTACTTTTGGCAATATGTACCTCAAAATTATATTTAGCACAAACTTTTTTTGCTGTTGCATTTGGCGCTCTATATTAAGTCAGTCCTACCACTGGAAACAGCATAATCTGCGAATCAAAATTGAACATAAATTCAAGCCAAAGCCAAAAAAGCCAAGTCTCTTGGCCTGGCCTAGGAGGGAATGGTCAAAATGTTTATCTTAGTATTTGTCAACCAACTGGAAAGCCATATATTATGGGAATATTTATTTAATGTTTGTAATGAGCATTCAAGTATGTTGTTACTGATGAGTCACTCCTTACTTTAATTAATTAATATGGTGGTATACAATTAATGAATTACTTATTTATGGTAGCATAGTAAATTAAAAGAGGACTTTAAAGTAGGTAGAAAAGCAATTGACAAGATTTCATTTTTTTAACACCTGTAAATTACTACAGGAATCGAAAGAGTTTTGCCTCCTGAACATGGGAAAATATTTATTATAATTAATTTCTCCATATTTAAAAAAATACAAAAAATTGAAAAAATATGGCTGAATTTTCCAACACTACGACAGAATAGATATGTTTCCTTTGCCTTTTTCACCAGAAAAAGGAGCCGTCGTAATTTTGACAACGTCTCTATGCAACGTCTACGTCAGATTTACGTGATCTTTTTTTTAAGAGACTAGACAAAAGTAATGGATCTATTGTGTCGTAGTTTTGGAGTTATGCCCTTTGAGAATAAGCATCTGATTTTGGTATAAATATTAATAGCTTTTGAACTTTGTGCATTGAATCATGTTATCCTTACTTGAAATGAGGTTTTATATCTGAATAAATAAGCCTACTAAGTGAACTTTACTCTGTGTGTTTAAGGTTCAGATCAGTTTAAACATACATTTTATTAATTAGAAGCTTTTTTTTCCAAGTAATAACAGTGCTGGGTAAGATAAAATACTTCTGAGCAACCTGAGTTTTCTAATTATTCATTACCTAATCAACTTCGAAAATGTATTCCTTACTATTCAGTAATATTCACATATTCATGTAAGTGATATTTTTAATCAATTGTGTCTAAATCTCAACATAGAATAGTTTAAAACATATTCATTTCAATTTTCAATATCTCACAAACGGCTGAGCTGATTTTAATAAAACTTAACTAAGTATCATCTCAATTAAACCAGGATTTGATTTAAAAAGACTGCATTAAAATCGGTCCAACCATTTGGGAGCTATGATGCTACCGACAAACACACATAGCATCAAAATTATAACAACCCTCTCTGTATTTAAAAAATAACTTTAAAAGGAAAGGAATTATTGGCATTACAATACTAAGAAGGAAATATTATTGTAAATCAGGAAACAACAGCTTAAACTATTAAAAAAACAAGAATATTGATAAGATATGCAAATTGTACAGAAATCAATCACCTAATTAGCATATTTATTAACATTACTATGACATCAGGGCTTCAAGGGCCGATCCACGGTTCCCCACAATCCTAATAGACTTCTGAGGACAGTCTTTCACGGTCTATTGAGATTGATAGGCTGATGGATCATGAATTCTGCAGTTGATTTTCAAGTGGCTGCCACCACAACCTTTTTGAGCTAGACCTGCGCCTGCAGGGCTTTCAAGGAAAGGGCTTATCCTTTTTAGAAGGCAAGCAACAGTGTTGTTCATACTCACAAGCAAAAGAGTTCATATTCCATTAAATGACCGCATGCTTGTTCGCCTTCCTCTCAATCTATTAAGCTGTATTAGCATGAAAGAGTAAGCACATAAACACTTGCATTTAATAAAATACTAGGTTCTTATTAGAAATTGATATACTTTTTGGGACCAACAAAAGTCACACAAAAAGCAAGGAAAGCCACTGCCTTAATGTAATACAATTAACATAAGTTCAAATAAACTGGTTCCCGCATATGCAGTTACATTAATATTGGTTAAGGTGAACCAGTTCATACTTAAGCAACCCACAAACTGTACTACATAATTAAATCATAAATGAGTTTTAAATCATAATTAATAATAGCATCTATAGAAAGTGACATCATAGGTCATTGTACTCAACATTTATTTTAATTAAAGATCATATTACAATTATTGATTGAGATACTTAGTATCAAATATGAAGTTAATATGTATTTATTGTATAAGGTATTTTTTTTTGTCTCACATTTGGTAAACGTAAACATAAGTGTAACAACATTATTTATTATTTTAAACTTTTTTTTTTATATTGAAGTTGGAAATTATAGGCAAAATTACATCTTAATTTTATATATGCACCGAGTGTACACATTTTGTATGAAGGGCTGGCTATGATGCCTAAAAATGGTATGATTATGAAAGAGAATACAAATGGTAAGTAAATCATGTTTTGAATTTCTTTAATGGTATGTTTCAGATGCTTTTTTAAAATATTACTTTTAGCCAGACATATACTATCACAGAAATCAATTTAAGTATGTAAATAAGATTAAAATAAACCTTGAATAAAATTATGCCTGTGATTGAATAATATACTCATCAGTATAACTTTTGTCATAACATAACTTTATTTGCAAACCGAATTATAAAACACTTAATTAAACACCAGACATGTAAGCATTTTAAAAAGGTCAAGAACAAAAGGAGTATGTCATAAAAGCATCTCTTTATTGACACATAAGCTCATAACAATGTTATATACTTATAATTTATTGATAGCTGTGGTAGAGTGCCTTCTGACAAAATCTTGTATGTTTTAATAATCTATTAATGGTCACTTTAAAAATTTGTATTAACTTTAAATCAAATTTTAATAACTATTAATAGTTACTGTTTTATAGTTGATGAATTGTAACTTCGTTATTTATGGAAATTACACCTCTCCATTTATTACCGTGATTTCGTAAGAGGCGACAAGGATATAAGATTAAGGTATACCGTAGGCGACAGAAATTTTAAACCTAAAATTGCTAAAAGTGGCTCCGAAGCGGTAACGTTACGTGTGCTCTGCCAACCCCATTAGGAAATACAGGCGTGATGTTTGTGTGTGTGTGTATGTGTATTTAAGTATTAAATAAAATTACGCGATTTATTTGATGAATAATTAACCGATTTATTGAATGGATTACCTTACTTTTTACAATAGGTTCTAGGTTTTCCATCACTTTTTTCTGTATTTAATGGAGTCTTTGTTTACACTGTCACTAATTGGATTGAGGCAATTAGAAAAAAGAAGGAAGGGAGAAAAAGATTAAGTTACTTAGATCAATAAAGAAGGACACGATGTGTCGTATAGTTGAAAAAATCGGACTTGAGAAACAGTATCCACAAGAGTTAAGGTCAAAATAATTTTTTTAGGCAATAACAAGCACGAAAACAATTTAAAAATGCAAATAGGTATTTCACACATTGTGTCATGAGGCCTAATTACCGGTACAGTGGGGGTACTCTTAAAACGTCACTTTTTACGTACACTTCAGCGCCCCTGACGCAAAATGAAGGTACTAAATTGACAAAAATGTGTCAAACGTCGACCAGACAAATTCAGTGTTTCCGGTTTCCGCTGTCTGGCTAATTGGCTATGCCTATCGTGACAGTGACAGTTTATGCATTTTTTAAGTTTTCTCAGTTTATTGCTGATTTTATTATATAAAGTTTGTTTTTTATTATAAATATTAGTTTATTTATATTTATTAGTATCGTTTTGTAAAGTAAGATCTTTTTTTATTTTGTGAAATTTGTTGTTACACCTACAACATGAGTGCACCTAAGGAAAAATATTGTGTTTTCGGCTGTGAAGTGAAGCTTTAAGTAAGTATACAATATGATTATATATGCAGGTATATTTAAACATTAAGACAGATTAGAGAAAACAGCTCGAGTACTCAAGTTCACCTATTTACATAACTCGAATTGAACTCAAGATAGCTAGATGAAGCCTCATGGAGTACAATACTACAGTACAAATGTTTGCCTTTCTCATAATAATATTGAAATTTGAACACTAGTCAGGCTATTTTATCTGGACTGGTAAGAGCGAAGGGTTATGCGGCATAGTCTTGCTCGTATCTGACCCGCTGTTTCGTCTACATAATTTTTTTTACTGTGGCGCCCTGCGCCAGCTTGAACAGAAATTGGGTGGGTTACAATCCAACTCAACATTGAGCAAATCGCAATAAGTGTAATCGAATTCATAAAGCGAGTCGAGTCGACCCGACACATCAATCACTATGCATTGCAGGCCCTACACTACGAAGTGCAAAATTCGAACCGTATCTTGCCGTCCCGCTGACGCTAATTAATATTATTTAATACGAGAGTGAAAGGGACGGTACGACACGAACTTCGATTTTCGAATTTTGTAGTAGCCCTAGCCCCTCGGCATGCATAGTCCCGCGAAGATCACTCCCGACCCGATAAATACCAACTAGATAATTACCGGCATGTCAATACCGGCCTTGGTTTTCGTGTACTCTGGTTGGATGGAGGTTAGTATTCCTAAGTTTCCTTGTTATCGAGTTTTAGCCCAAGCAAAGCTCGGGTCGCCCATGTACCTACTAACATATTATTGAAGTTAAAAACAACAGGATTCGATACAGAAACGAAAGCTAATAACATTTAGCGATACAATGGTATAGTAAATGTTTTTACACAACAAATCACAAGCAAATAGTATTAATAAATTTCAATACAAAATCGCTAATAGTAAGAGCGATCATACAATACGTACTTCGATTTTCGAATTTCGTAGTAGCCCCCCTCCCTGTTGTGTTGTAAAAATTGAACAAAGTTTGTTTGTACTCAAGCGTAAGAAATTAAAACACCATTGAAACATTTCGTATTCAAGAAGAGAAGAGCCGAGCAAGAGAACTGTAACTAAAGTTGGTTACGTAGAGCTTGCTTTGGTTAGAATATGTATAGTCGTTGAGGCATCATTTCTTATTTACCTACATGTGGTTAATTTCAGTACACGAACGATTCGTTACATGTGGCTGGGAGTGGATTACTTATCCTTAATGCATGTGGATGCTTAATTGCATATATATGCAATTGTCTAAATCAAAGAAATTTCTTGTGCATTCCAGCCGCTTATGGTTATATTCTGAGAACTAGCCCTTTGCATCTAGCTTTTGTCACATTTTTTTCTTCCATTGCAGACTGAAAGACTGATGCGCGGGACAACTTCAGTGTCTGTGCATAGAGACGACGCCCAAGGGCGCGCTCGTCTCATATTGTGCTCATTCCACTGACTGGTGTCACTGGAAGATAGTTTCTGGCCAGGTTGGTGAAATAATATTAATTATGGAGTTATTTAGGATATAAATTCAGTTAGAAGAGAGTTCAAATTGAAGGCAAGTTTTGATTCCCTTAGTGACTAAAAACATTCATCATCCCAGCCTATAAGTACACATTTCACTGCTCGGCACAGGCCTCCTCTTAGAACGAGAGAGCTTGGGCCATACACACACCACTGAATTGTTTTGCAGGTTTGTGCAGTTCCTAACAATGTTTTCCATCATCGTAAAGCTTGTGGTTTGGTTATATGTCATTTCGCATGTGAATTTTACATGCGAAATTAAGTACATGTTTCAACCCATGATCCTATGCTTGAGAGGCCGTAGGTCAAACCACTAGATAACCATGATTTTATTGAACTAAGTAATATCATTAAGCTTAATGAAATGTGAAAATAGCATCTGAAAGCCGCCTTGTGCATCATAACCGCTTGTGGCTGACCTACACCTATTATGGTATTGTAAATTCTCTGGTATCTATATACCAGTGCTTTCACATTGACATATTACTTTAGGCTGTAGGTACGGAGTCGAAAGAACAATAAAAATTGTGCTTATTTTATACTAACATTAGACACAGATACTTTTAGTTTTTTTTATATTATGCATAGACATATAAATATTATTGTACGTAATTGCAGTGCAAACAATGTATGCCACTTCACGGTTCCCACATCGGAGAGAAAACCTGATTGCTGTTACGTCACTGTTACGATGAGCTAGCTATAAGAAAGTGATCATATGAAAAATTTCAATGACAAAGGAAAGGATAACAACAGGCAGTCTCCTAATTTATACAGCAACTAGCTTTTGCCCGCGACTTCGTCCGCGTGGAATAGTACCACCTGTTAATATAAAATGTAAGCAACTTTTAACTTTCTACTAATATTATACAGTGGCGGACTTATGTTTTTTAGGAGTGTAGGCCACTTTATATCTGCCGCCCTATGTAACTTTCTAAAATAATTTTCTCGTTGAAATCTGCCGCCCCTAGGCCGCGGCCTATATACGGCCTATTGACAAATCTAGGACTGATATTATAAATGCGAAAGTTTGCATATGTGTGTGTGTTTGTTACTCCTTCACGCTTAAACGGCTGGACAGATTTGGATGAAATTTGATATGTATGTAGATACATAGCTGGAGACCTGGAACACATAGGCTACTACAGCTAAGATTGCTTGAGAATTATTAGTCATCATCATCCCAGCCTATATACGTCCCACTGCTGGGCACAGGCCTCCCAGAACAAGAGGGCTTGGGCGATAGTTCCCACGCGGCCCAGTGCGGATTGGGAACTTCACACGCACCATTGAATTGCTTCGCAGGTTTGTGCAGGTTTCCTCACGGTGTTTTCCTTCACCGCAAAGCTCGTGGTAAATTTCAAATGTAATTCTGCACGGCCGGGGAATTGAATCCACGACCCTCTGCTTGAGAGGCGATAGGGAAAAACCACTAGGCCACCACGGCTTTAACCCATTGTAATTTTCGGGAATTGCCACGGGAAATTTTATTACTTACTTCTTCCTTTACGCTGTAGTAACTAAACGGATTTGGATGAAATTTGGTATGTAGATAGCTAAACATCTAAAATATTTTTATACTTTTACCCTAAGGCCGAAAAGTTCTCGAATGGAAATTGCGGATCGGCAAGCACAGCGTAGAACGTCTACCAAAGACGAGACGAGATGGACAAATGACCATGGTGATGGTGGTGGTTAAAGTCGCGGGTTCACGGTGGATGCAGGCCACTTCCAAACAAACGTCCGAAAGAATGTCCGTCAGTCTCCTACGGCTGATATGATGATGGAAGGATGATGGTGATGTACCTCATCCATCGATGACCTCATCACGTCTAAACCGCTGAACCGATTTAGATGAAATTCGGCATATAGATAGTTTGAGTCACGGAGAAGAACATAGGATTGTTTTTATCCTAGAAAATTACATAGTTCCCACGGGATAGCAATAAACGAATTCTACGCAGACGGAGTCGCGGGCAACAGACTAATCCTACTAATATCCTACTAATATTATAAATGTGAAAGTTTGTGAGTGAGTGAGTGAGTGAGTGAGTTTGTTACTTTTTCACGCTTAAACGGCTGGACGGATTTGGATGAAATTTGGCGGAAAGTTAGTTTATAACCTGGATTAAAACATAGGATACTTTTTATCCCGATATTCCCACGGGATAGGGATAAAATCTTGAAATTACAACCGCTAGGCTTAGAGTCATGAAATTTGGTATGTAGGTAGTTGGACGTCTGGAATAAAACATAGGTGACTTTTTGACCCGATATTCCCACGGGATACCTAGGGATAAAATCTTGAAATAACAACCGCTGGGCTTTGAGCCATAAAATTTAGTATGTAGGTAGCTGGACCTCTGGAATAACACATAGGCTACTTTTTATTCCGATATTCCCACGGGATAGGGATAAAATCTTGAAATAACAACCGCTGGGTTTAGAGTCATGAAATTTGGTATGTAGGTAGTTGGATGTCTGAAATAACACATAGGCAACTTTTTGAATCGATATTCCCACGGGATACCTAGGGATAAAATCTAAATAACAACCGCTGGGCTTAGAGCCATGAAAAGTGTGTAGGTAGCTGAACCTCTGAAATAACACATAGACTGGGGATAATAAAGAAATAATAACCGGCTTAGAGTCATGAAATTTGGTAGTAGGTAACTGGACATCTGGAATAACACTTAAGTGACTTTTTTTACCCACGGGATAACTAGGGATAAAATCTCGAAATAATAACCGCTGGGCTTAGAGCCATGAAATTTGGTATGTAGGTAGCCGGACGTCTGGAATAACACATACGCTACTTTTTATTCCGACATTTCCACGGGATAGTTTTGTAACTAAGGGACCCCATACATCCGTGTATTATTGTTATTATTTTGTAATGTTTTCTTTAATTGTATACTGTAGTTTTCAAGTTTTTTATTTGTAAATATTTTATTTTGAAAAAATGACTTTCTGACAACTTTCTTGCGGCGCATTCTTCTTGGCAATGATGGTCTTTCCGAAAGCGCTGGTAGTTTAAGAAATGAAGTGTAAAAGTGCCCATTGCGGCCTATTTACTGAATAAATGATTTGAATTTGAATTTTGAATTTGAATTGGGAAAACAATTGTAATTTCATTACTGGGTTTAGAGTCTTGAATTTTGTACAGTTATTCACAACACAACCTCAATGAAGACCACGATATAAATTTTGGAAATTTCCAGGGGAATTTTGTAAAATCCCGAAAATTTCAATTGCAACTACCAGACCGAATAGTTTACGCGTGCGAAGCCGCGGGTAAAAGCTAGTAATGTTATAAATGCGAAAGTATATACTATTATATTACTTTTCCACGCTTACACCACTCAACCAATTGAGATGAAATTTGGTATGGAAGGAGATAGTTTGATACCCAGGAAGGGAAGCACATAGAATATATGACCGCATGCTTGTTTTCCTCTCTTATAATAAAAAAAAAATTGTTACGTCAAATTGCATAGTTCATAGTTAATTATGTTGCTCTTAGTGCTTATTAGGCATACCTATGCTAACCTTCAGCTTTAGCCATATCTTCACCTCCATTCTGGTCGATGCCACAAGTGGGATCGAAAATGCTTTTAAGCGCGAAGATTGGTTTAAGCTGATTCCTGATCCAGTCCGACATGTCAGTATTCACAGCACGTGCAGAGCACAGACCGATTTGGTATTAAGCCTAATTTAAGGGGTACGCCCTTAAATAGATTTTTATATTCCTGGTCGCTGTTTAGATGAATAATTTATAATAATATTGAATAATATACTTATTATTGTATTTTTTCTACAGCAAAGACCTGTTTGACATTGGATAAACAGAACCATACTCTAACATCGACATGAAAATTATGATGCAGGTAAAGTATTATAAATATTCTTACTTCTTCTTCTAGGCTCACTGTAAATTTCAGGGCCAGATCTTGGGCAAACCAGGGTTCAGGGCCCTGGGCGCCAAATCCATGTTGTAAACCCTAGCTTCATTTATTTATTTCTCTCTGTCCAACGTCTGTCAAATTTTGAGGCACGATCTAAGTCGTGTCACAGTACCTATTATGTGAATTACAGTGAATCCTATTATAGTTACACTAGCCTCTGGCCGCGACTTCGTTCGCGTTGAATCTGTTCATCAATGTCCTATAAGAACTGCATCTTTTGGAACAAAACGTTGCCAGTTACTTTTGATTACTCTTACTATACCTATACTGTAAAAAATACTTATATTATTTAAAACGTTACAGATAAAACTATCGACTATCTACTGAAAAAAAAAACAAGTGCGAAGAAATTGAAGCTTAATGAAAAGGAAATGGTATGGCCGTCCCGCTTTTTTGCTGGACTTAAGAAGACAAGAACAGATAAGAAGACAGCTCTTGAAAGTGAAAAATTAAACTATGTCTTATGGCAAGATAAGATAAATGAACGGAGTTACTTCGAAAAATTGGCGCAGTACATCTCAGAATTTTTTGAAACTACATATTTGTGCCCAGATGCAATCGTCAGTGTACCTATCTTTGACGAAATGTCAATTTCACCACATGTGTACATTTTTATGTTTATGACACAGACGATCTTGGGTTCAAAAATTATACTAACAATGAGAAGACTGCAAGTTTCGCTAACCACGTTTTACCTCTTAAGGATGTATGTTTTTTAAGGATTTTTATTTTTAAGAATATAGCACAGAGCCTACTAACACAGAGCCTACTAGCACGCTCCTATTAAGACCTTAAACAGTATAAGGATTATTATTGGCTTAAAATACTCGTTGTAGTCATTCGAGGTAATGAATATTCGATAAAATGAAAAAATAGGAAACATTGACTTTTTTAACTGATATTTGATTAAAAGTTAGTCGACATTTCAAGGGAAAACCAGCTGGGGTATTAAATTAACTCACGATTCTTTCGATACCTTGAGGTTTAAAGGGCGGACAGGCACTCTCTGTCTATGGCATCTTACACAGTAGTACTTAGTTGTTTTAGTCCCTAAACACATTTATTTTCCAAATTTAGAATATAAAGAACAAAAAAAACATTGTTTAATCATCCAGGCAGTAAGTATAGAGTATGTTAAAAAACACCGCAGTGGCAGACACATATTTTTACACTCCCTTTATTGCTTCGGAAAAAAAACCTAAGGCATACGGCGTAAAAGCTGTGATTTAGACATAGACACAGGCTACTTTTAATTCCGGAAAAATGCCCAGTTCCCGAGGGAACAGCGCGCGATAACCGAATTCCACGCAGGCGAAGCCTCGGGCAAAAGCTAGTACCTATATAAACTTGGTGAAAACACAAGAATCTAACAGTGACATCCTGATAGTCCGGCAAGATCGACTCCGCAAGACGGAACTCCTCAACAGCACAGTCAACACTCAACAGTTAATGGCAGCGACTTGAAATTTGATACGGAAATGTAGTTTGCATGACAATGCCAGTACAGTCAACAAAAATACTAGTATTCGAAAAGAATTTTTTCCCAAAAACTTATTCAACTGCCCTTTACGACCACCAAATAGCTCACCGTAAATTTTGATTTCTTTAGACGGTCTTATGTAATCAAAAATACGGAATATTCTGATTTTTTTACTCAAGTTAAACTTTCTTATACGACGCATTGAACCCAAGCTTACTAGGGACCCAAACTTACCCTTAAATTGACAAAATTGAAAAAAGTTCATGATTCAAGCCTCGTCGGTACCTAATAGTCCAAAAAATTCTACATTCAAAAAAATACAAAAAGATAGTCTTGAATAATGGGTCTCGTGTGGCACACTGCCAATTTGATTCAATCCTTGTGTCTTCACCAGGGCATATAGCGCACGTAACATTTAGAACTGCATAAATAAGACACACTAATATTATATAGATTATTTTTTGTTCAAGCTCTCCAAGCAAGAAAATTATTACCAACTATTATCTTTTTTAAGACTTATTCGAGAAATTATTATTAAAATAGATACTGGAAATAAATTCGACATCCTCAATTTATACGACGATACCAAACTTGCCTTAGTAGCCAGCTACAAATGTAGGTACAGATTTTTAGGGTCCTGTACCTACCTCAAAAGGAAAAAAACGAAACTTTTAGGATCACATTGAGAACTTTGTTGTCCGTCCGTCCGTCGGTCTGTTAAATCCATAGGGGTACCTATAGAGGTATCTGGGGAATGCGTAGAGGTATAGAGTTGAAATTAAAACCATACACTAATGTCTTGAGTCTCTTGAAGCTGTGAAAAATCGAACTTCTATTCAACGAAATCAAAAGAAATAGTCATTAAAAAAGGTGTTTCCATATTAATTGCCTTAATCAAGAAACTTATAGGGTACTTCTGGGTGTCCTAGAAACTGGAAATTTTGTATGAAAGTATCTCTTATAGCAATAAGAAAAAGTCTAAAAAAATCTTATTTTCTGTCTATGTCAAATAACCATCTAAAAGTGACCCCACATTGCGTACATTTTGCTTAGGAGCGGGGCTCTGCTAACACTGGATATTCATAAATACCTACAAATATGTACTATTACCTATGTGCCCGAGTCCAACCCACACTTGGCCGGTTTTTTTTAAATAAGGTGGATAGCCAGCTTCTTCTTGCTCCCCACCTTTCTTGTGGCCCGCACCAAAATGATCTGAAAATTACTTCAAGAAAAAATGTGGTAAAGGCTAAGTAAGGCTAGTTGCTCTATGAAAATATTAAGGGTCTTCCAGGCCAGTAGACCTCTCACTTTTAAAAAAATTAAGCTGTTTATTATTAATAAGGATAACATTACAACATTTTCAAATTACTTAGTTAATAATCTTTATTATTTAAGATTTTACAACTAAGGAGTGCGAAGGGCGGGCGAGCCCTCATCTATAACTAAAATATAATGACAATGCTCACACAGAGATAGCAACATGTGCATGAAAATAATTGTTTGCAGTCTCTTATCTTTTTTGATTAAAAATTAAGGAAAAAAATGCTGCTTCTGTGGAATCTCAGAGAATATTGATCTGCCCCTTGAATAGCTAAACGATCATGTGTTTTTGCGGGTGGGCTGTTTGCAAAAGTTTGGAAAGGATGTAGTGCAATGTGTAAAAATAAGCTTTTAGGTAATTAACAAAAATACATAAAAACTGGTTTTTGCTATCCTTCGTATGACTTAAAAGCTTATTTTTGTGAAATGCAGGACAGATCCTGGCTGTGCATTTTATAATTGTTAATACCATTTTAAAAACGTTAAGGAAGGAATTAAGACATTGATACAAGTTTTTGTTGATTTGTTATTCATGCAATGTGAGAGCCATAAAGAGTAGTAACGAGTTCGTAGTAGAAGCAGATTATAACTGTATGTCTTGGAAGGTTAATAATAATATAGAATAACGACTCTACTTCCTATTTCCTTTGAAAAATAGACTACAAAATACACTAATGAAATTGGTTGGGGGTTGAGGCGCTATCTAATGCCTAAGTTTAGGTACCATTTGTTTGAATTTAATTTGAATTTTTAAACTCGTTAACTAACCTTAGCTATAAGTCTATGAAATGTAATCAAATACTAACAATTTTATCCAAGTTGATCGGAAAATAAATCTATTATTATTATGAGAATAAAAAAGATACAATGCCATTGTGAATGCAGGCAAATCGATGAGATCACTTAAAAAAAAACTAGGAACCACAAATTGTATTGTAAAACTCTTTATTGTACGTACATAAAACACACTAGGATACTAAAATGTACGAAATAAACTCGTTCCTTAGAGGATATCTTCCAGTTAACCTTTGATCAATTGACAGATTGACAAATTATTGTATTATAATTAGATCTATCTATACAATAAACGAAAATGAAAATTGTGGTGTTATATTGTCTTTTTTTAATTTATGATATTGCTACTAACCTTAGGTACCTAACCTACTCGTTGTTCGAGCAATGCCTTAAAAGCATTTTTGTCTTTAATTACAAACTAAAATCAATTTAAACAGTAAAAAATACTCATGTGAAATATCCTTTAAACCCAACTTCAGTTACGTTTAATTCATTACTGTAACTTTCTCGTGATCCTGTGATAGATATATAATATTATCATGATTAAGTGTGCTTGGTGTCTTTATCATAAAAACATTCTATGTCGAATCGCAATAAAGCAGACCGTCTACTATGGCTGGATACATGTTTATAATAATAATAATTTATCTCATATTAAATGATATTGTAACGGATAACTCACGTCTTAAACCGAGTTCAGCTCGACATGTTTCGGGCTATTTCCCCGGGTGCGGGTGTACGTGTTGCGGCAGCCGCCGAGTCGCGTGCTCCTGAGAAGAAGGGCTACGAAATAGCCCGAAACATGTCGAGCTAAACTCGGTTTAAGACGTGAGTTATCCGTTACAATATCATTTAATATGAGTGAGTCACGGTAGTTTCATGTTCAAATAATTTATCTTGTGGCTAGGCCGCACTACAGCTAAGCCGCCGCGATTTTTAACCGCGTGACTTTGTGAATCAAGTAAACTAATGCAAGCGGCCGCACTGGCTGCTTTAAGTTTACTTGATTCACAAAGTCACCGCGGCAGTTTAACCGTAGTGCGGCCTGCCTACCTAACTCTTTATTGGGAACAGTAACAAATTGGTAGGCACAACACAAAATATGTAAATCGATGTCACCCGCAAAAGTTGAAACTGCTTTACAACAGTAGCAACGCTGCCCTCCGTACACAAAAAGATTAAGTTCCAAAACCAATAGGTACAAAACTAACAAAAATTTATTTACACCAAAGAAATGAAGAAAAGGAAATAAAAAAATATTAAGTTCAGCTTAGATCTGCAAGAAAAATCGTGCAAGTTGTATTACAATGCTCCACTCGGATGACCAAGTGAAGTGACCACCATAAACTTGTTTGCTTTCCGGCCTCGCGATGTAATGCAACTTGCGCAATTTTTCTTACAGGTCTAAACTGGGCTTTATGGACGTCAAGCTTGTTGTGTGCGTGCATGTGCATGTGTGTGTTATGTCAGAATTAGTTCTTTCATTACGCCACCAGTTAGCGCTTGTTACCATACATGCAAATTTGGCCATAGAGTTGCCACTCTTTTCCTACATAGGTACTTATAAAAGCATTGGATATTTGCGGCGCTGCTTATGTGATTTGAACATTCCTGATTTGATCTTACCTGACGTGACACGGACTGACCTCGACCTTGTACTTAGGAAAATGCTGAAGACTCGGACCACTATGGACGTTTACGACATCTCAGTGAATACTCTTCTGTCGATTTGGCCAGTATTGGCTGACAGACTGGTTACACTGATAAACGACATTTTTCGAAGTGGTATCTATCCGGATGTACTAAAAAATACGAGGGTTTGCCCCGTGTACAAAGGGAAGGGGGACATACATAAAACAGACGCATACAGACCAATTACAATAGTACCAAATTTTTCCAAGATTATTGAGAGTATCATTTCATCACACATTATGAACCACTTAGAGACTAATGACTTACTGACTGACAGACAGTTCGCCTACAGGCGCAATATGTCGACAACTCACGCTGCACACCAGATCTTTGACTCGATCATCATGAGTCTAGACAGTAAATTTAAGGTGGCCGGCATATTTTGTGACCTATCTAAGGCTTTTGACGTCATCAATAACGACCTTTTACTGACGAAACTCAAAATGTATGGTATCAGGCATAAAGTGTACGAATTGTTAGAGTCATTTTTGAAAAGTCGCAAGCAGACGGTTGAAGTAGTGATGTCGAACGGAGAAAAAATCAGGTCCAAGCCGGGTGACGTCACTATAGGTATTCCACAGGGATCCTCACTTGGAAATACACACTTTTTTTAGCTTTTATAAATGACCTGCCTAGTGTTATCACTGACGGTCTCACTGTGCTCTTCGCTGATGATACTACTGTTGTAGTGAGCGCCACCACTTATGAGCAGCTAAACGACAAGATAAATAAAGTGTGTGGGCAGCTGCAGCAGTGGTTCTCAGCGAACGGGCTCATCATGAACCTCACCAAGTCGAACATCATGCTGTTCTCGGGTAGGGTATCGTGTCACCGCCATCGATTGGTGGACCCATACCGCTATGCCAGCAGTGCAGGTTTCTGGGCTTCACACTAGATCCAAATTTGAATTGGAAGAATCACGTTGACTCCCTATGTGGCAGGTTAAGCAGTGCGGCCTATGCTTTGCGCAAATTAAAGCCCATTCTGGCAGATGATGCACTAAAGCAAGCATACTTTGCGTATTTCCACTCGTTGCTTTCGTATGGTACCATACTATGGGGAAACTCCACGGACTGTGAGCGCGTATTGGTTCTGCAGAAGCGGGCAGTGCGGGTCATTGCCGGTATCAACCAAAGGCAGTCGTGCAAAAAAATTTTCACAGAACTTGGTATCATGACCCTATCTTCGTTGTATTTGTTTCAAGTTATTATGTATACGCGCACAAACATATCTAACTTCAGTCGAATGGGCGTAGCTGGTAAGATCACTCGCAGCACGGGTCGCTTACGGGCAGTCCCTCATAGAATGGCATTAGCGGGAAAAAACCCGCGCGTTATAGGGCCCAAATACTATGAACACCTACCCTCACACCTAAAAGCGAAAAGAACGATGAAACGTTTAGCCGTCGACTAAAAGACCTTTTGTTGGAAAAAGCGTTTTATTCCGTAAATGAATTTATGAATCTGACATTTTAATTTTATTGTTTAAATTGTTATTATTATTTCTTGTTTTATTTATTGTTTTTATATTGACATTTAAATTGTTACTCAATTATGCCTAATGTATAATCTTAACGTATCCTTGACATTTATTCTTTATATACATTTCAATGTGTTTTCAGTCTGACGATCCCTTAAGGAGAACCAGTCTAATTTTAATTGTTTACATTCACATGACATGCTTAGAATTTTATTTTTTTATAATTATTACTAATCTTATTACCTTTGACGATTTCAATACAAATTCTTATAACTGACATTTATGTAAATTATAATGTAATGATGTATTGAATGAATAAATAAACTAAACTAAACTAAACTAAACTAAACTATACTCTTTGCTCTTTCTCCATTAGATTGTCGCAGTGACAAGAGCCATCAAAACTAAAACTCGCTCAGTGACAACTCAGTGATGCTCGCTTGCCAGTCAAAACTCACGCGTCTCTACCTATGAAAAGAACAAACATCGGTCGTCTTACTCTACAATATGAGCAATATATCGTCCATCGCTCTTACACGCGCAAATAGCCCAGTGACGAAATTATCTGAACTACACTTGCTTCTCAATGCTCGTCAACTCGAATAACAGTTTGTAGCTCTAATCGCTTCTCGTTCATAGCTGGCAATGAGACCAGTCCCTTAAATCTCTTAAATATCATTGAAAATCAATCTCAAGCCTTGTCGGATTATCAGACATTTCTACAAAAAACATTAGGCATGGTAGGTACAAATGTTGAAATGAATGGCTTCGAGAAAAGTATGTTACGAAAAGTATGTTACTGTTTTGCTCGACTTAGCGGGGGCACTGCCGTGCCCCCAGATACATGTAACTTTATTTTACTAAAATTTTAACATCCCATGCTCCAGCGTTTTATATGTAGAACTAATTGTATTGTGATCTAGATCTAGATCTCACCCATAAGTCACATGGACTTAAAAGTTCATAGAATAAAATCTGCTAAAGCTAAAAAAATACTCCTCGTTGAGTTTCTTGCCGGATTCGTCTCAACAGAGGTTTTTCCGAACCGGTGGTAGATTTTTTTTTTACATTCATAAGT
Source organism: Choristoneura fumiferana (assembly GCF_025370935.1). Taxonomy (NCBI): domain Eukaryota; kingdom Metazoa; phylum Arthropoda; class Insecta; order Lepidoptera; family Tortricidae; genus Choristoneura; species Choristoneura fumiferana. The sequence goes on from NC_133484.1 coordinate 4,637,258, forward strand.
GCTTGTAGCCTAAATTTAATAAAGATATTTTGACTTAGAAAAACTATCGCAAAACTGAAGCCAAATTAAAAGCCAAACCAACCAAAAAACTATAAATCAACTCACATATCACTCTTTAGAGTCCGAATTAAGCCCGTCCACTGTCAGAAGACACTCCGAAAGAAAATAAGAGGGTGTAATAATTATTAATGTTCCGACCTACTTTCTTAAAAGTTACCTATAGGGGTCCCTTACGACTCAAACAAAAAGTCCGATTAACTGAAACGGAACCATTTTTCTTCGCAAAGGCTCGAGCCTTGGGAACTAGAACGGGTCGGAGTAAAGCTATTTTTACTGCTTTAGAAAAGAGGCTAATGGGCGTTTTCAAAAAAAAGTGTACCCTTTCCATTTTTTTGTAAGTAATTTTGGAAAAAATATTGTTTTTTCTACTCAGAATCAAGAGCACAATCGATTCCGATCGTTTAGTCATAGTCTCAAAATTAAATCAACATGCAATGAGGGCTATCGTATTTTGTCTTTCTAGATGGCGCCACTGTTGTGTGAGGTTTTAAGTGTGGTTTTCAGTCGTTATTACGGGCGTGAAAACATAATTTAAATCAAAATCATATTTAATACACCTTAACACCGTGCCATAAAAATATAGAGCAACCACAGTGTTGCGTAGTCCCGTTTTGTACGGAAAAAAGGGAGGACAAAAGTTTCCGAAAAACAAAACTGTCTCAAAACACAGACATTTATGCCCCGGTACGTAGGGCATGGATACCGGT
>NC_133484.1:4638383-4682075 GCF_025370935.1 Choristoneura fumiferana
TGTAAAGCAAAATGCTTGATGTTTGTAACGTGACAGACGACGTCAGTTGTGTTCTAGGATGGCGTACATTGATAGCAGTATTTAATTTGTATGAAAAAAGGAACATTCAAAGACTCCATTATGTTTAAAAGTCGCTGAACTGATGTTGTTCAGTTTGACGAGGAGGATCTATGTTTTAATTTTTGCTCGTATTACAGGCCACACCCGGTATAAGTATGTTTATCCGTTGTCTGGTATCCATAGTACAAGCTTTGCTTAGCTTGGGACTAGGTCGATTGGTGTCAAGTGTCCCATGATAGTGATATTATTACTTTGCTACCCGCGACTTTACGATAGCTACGTCTAGTCTATGCAATAAATGTGAATTCATGCAGTTCCTCCACTATGTTGTAAGAACACACACATGACACAAACCCGTCTATCACCACTACCACTCTACACTGACGTGTTTAGAACTCATCTTCAGAGTAACATTCACCAACAACCGTTCACCATGCTAACAGGGCGTAGTATCGTGCACAAACCAGTGTTAAGAGCGTTTATATCTGCTGAGCTGACAACTGCAATAATTACTCGTGAACTAAAATAATTTCCTTGCTCACCCGCGAACTTACGATAGCTAAGCTTATGCAAAATATGCGTGTTCATGCAGTTCCTCCACCTCCACACTGTAAGAACACACACAAATACACAAACCATCTATCACCACCACCACACTACACTGACGCGTTTCGAACTCAACCAGAGCTCATCTTCAGAGTGACACAACCGTACACCATGCTACCAGTTTTAAGACCCAACAACTGACACCACTGACTGAGTCTAACAACTGGTAGCATGGTGTAGGTGGAGGAACTGCATGAACACGCATATGCATAAGCTGCTATCTGTAAGGTCGCGGTGAGCAAGGAAATTTTTAGTTCTGATTGGACTCCGCAAAGTAACGCCTGATTCAATAAATTAATTATTCGTGACTTTTATTTTCTTTAAAAATCGTTAATAAACATTTGATCGTTTTTAAAGAATATAATATAAAACTCTATCACGAATAATTAATGCAATAGACACATTAATTTATATATTAAGAACATTCCTAACAGACCACATTTTTAATTACATTCACTTTTTATGGAATAATCGAGAAAAACGAACAAAAATGCAACGTTGCCAGCTCAGCAGGTATAAACGCTCTTAACGCAATGGCTGTTTGCAGAGTTCTCGCGAGCAGCTGGCCATCGCGGCTTTCGCGCAGTCGCTGCTGGTGATCCCGAAGACGCTCGCCGTCAACGCGGCGCGCGACGCCACCGACCTCGTCGCCAAGCTCCGGGCGTACCATAACACCTCGCAGACCAAGGTACGGTACACAAGTACACAACAGGTGGGTATATTCATGTGGGGTCAACGCACGCAGAGGGTTACTGTACACAATCCCATACATTTTAATCCGAAATACATGGGATTGCTTACAGTGGCGTATGGGGGAAGACCGTGATGGAGTGGAGACCCAGAACCGGGCAGAGAAACGTTGGTAGACAGGAGACCTGGTCAAAGTGGCGGGAAGGTACTGGATGAGGACAGCACTGGACCGAGATGAGTGGCGAGCAATGCAGGATGCCTACACTCAGCTCAGGGTGGCTATGGGCTGAAGAAGACAGTGGCGTAGCGTAGTTGGGGGGGGGGGGGGTCCGGTCCGGGCGGCACATTTAGGGGGCGGCAAACTACCATAAAAATTTAATGGTAGGTATGTGCGAAGTTCCCAATCCGCACTGGGCCCGCGTGGGAATTACGGCCCAAGTGTTCTCATTCTGAGAGGAGGACTGTGCCCAGCAGTGGGACGTGTATAGGCTGGCATGATGATAATAATTTCATAACAAAAAAAATGTCGCACCTACGATTCGAACGGATTAGAATGGGTACCCTAAATAAGAGGGCGGCAAAATTTTCTTGCGCCCCGGGCTGCTGATACCCACGCTACGCCACTGATTGCGTACACTGACACACTGCGTACGTTTACCCCACATGATTCTAAAGGCGGAATAGTAATTTATGCAACTGTATCGTTATAGGGGTCCTTATAACACGAGTGTGGGTTTATGAGTTTCATACATAATAGGGTCACATGAGTGTTTTAAGGCCTAATTACGTACAGTTAGTTGCATACAATATTTTATCTATATCCATATATTAAATCCTGTATCATGTGTTCCGCGAACCATTGAGAATGACCTGCATTAACGAGAACTAGGTAGGTATGTCTGCCCCACGAGCTGCGCCCGCTGCGCGCGCGACGACCTGACCATTACGATACAGACGTGTACATAATAGAATCCAATGTCGTAATGCTGGTCATTACCTATGGTTTTTGAACGCATAATTGAGGATCATAGCAGAAACACGCATGCATTGTATTGTATTGAGTGTAAGCTTCGGGTGACGTGTATTCCTGTGCCGACAACACGCCGATTTAGATTATTGTTTTTTTCCGCGTGGGAACGCGTGTCATCATCACGTGGCGTATCTTATATCTGCACCTGGTCATAGTAAATATATGAGAAAGCCCGAACAAACAAAAGCAAAAAGCCACAAGTGATACTAACGCCTCACTTAAGAGCGCCTAGCCTTCAACCCTTAATGACAGCGGGGCTACACCTTTCCCATAGCAAAGATGTCACGCAATCTTTTTCGCAGGTGGAGCACGCGAACCTGAAATGGGTCGGCCTGGACCTCACAGAGGGCGCGCTGCGCGACAACCTCGCCGCCGGCGTGCTGGAGCCTGCTATCTCCAAGATCAAGTCCCTCAAGTTCGCGACCGAAGCCGCCATCACCATCCTGCGTATTGATGACATGATAAAGCTGGACCCGGAACAGTCCGGCGGCAAGTCTTACCAGGACGCCTGCAATGCCGGCGAGCTGGATTAACGTGGTTCGGGTGGTCTCAGTGTATTGTCTAGCTGGGTAAAGGGGTAGGATAAGGGGGGCTACTACGAGATTCGAAAATCGAAGTTCATATCGTACCGTCACTCTCACTCGTATTAAATAATATTAGCATCAGCGGGACGGCAAGATACGAAGTTCAAAGTTTACACTTCGTAGTAAAGAGCCAAGAACGTACACAGAACAAGAAAGTGTACTTTTCTTTCTTGTATGCATAGAGTTGAAACTTGAAGTTATTTAATTTATTGAATTGGCTTAAAGTTTTGCAATGAGCATAACATAATTAGGTAGTTTCCTGGTAATATATTTCTATTCTTGCCTCAGCTTGTCAATCAAAAACCAAGCAAGCTGAGGCAAGAATAGAAATATTTTTTTATACAGCTAAGGTAATGTACTGAGATCATTTAATTATACAGGATATGCTTGAGTGATTGAGGTGCCTGAATGTGTTACTGTGAAAATATTTTAGGTTAATTTTTTGTCAGGGCTTATTACTGAATATCCCTGAATTAATTTTAACCACGCCGGCCAATGCATTTTCAATTTAAAATTCATCACGTTACATTTATATTATGGTCATTATAAGTTTATCTTGATTTCATTTGAATCAGCGTAAACTGTCCAGTGTTATAATTAAAAGAGTAAAATAAATTGATTTATTTTTAAACAGTGGCAGTGCCACGTCAGCTTATTAATTTCAAGTTTTTGTTTATCTAATTACCAAATCGTCACTACTTTGAAAAAATCTCGTATCTAAAACCAATATGGCAACAAAATTGAACCTTGACTCAATGTTTATAAAGTTCACTCAGAAAAATTATCCATTTTGAGGTAAGAGTTTTTTTTTAAAGTAGTGACGATATACTATTTTGTCAGTAATAAAGTATACAATCGAAGTATTAGTCGACATACGCGTCACAACTGAATACTTTCAATGGAAGGTATTAAATATGATTAAAACCAGTTTTATTTATTTTAACCCACTTATGGTATTGCTTTCACATAATGCTAGTTAATATTGCTAGGAAGTGTCTTATGTACTACTTAAAATAAAAAATAATTTTTAATACGAACATTGTGTATTACTAATACCTTGTCTTTCACAAACGGTAGACTTAAACTTGTATAAAAAATATATAAATAAACACGACGCGTAAATATAGTATTTCATTTCGGAATTAATTATTATCATTATATCTGTTGAGAACCGTCTTAACTTGCGCACGGGACGAGGCGTGCGGGAGGACGACACGGCGACGTTACGATCGTCGCTCCGACCGGCAGCGACGACTCGCCATACGATCTCCACCGCCGTTGGACGATCTTCTATTTTATTTTAATCTGTTTCTCAAACAAATCATATCGATTGTAATTAGACGGCGATTAAACCAGCCTTAACCTGTCCTCTCCCAGAGGCACAAATTTGTGCCCAAATTCCTTTGATCCTGTTATCCTGGGAGATGACAGATTAATTTACAGCCAGCGATTTTATTTAACGTCCCGTAGGACCCTAACAATATCTATATCTGGTCGTTATTTCTACAGCTTTTATTTAACTTACCCTGTTTGTTTATTTATTTATTTGGGTCAAATCTTGGAACCCACTACTTGTGGTCGGATCGACTTCAAATTTAGGATGTAAATCTGGTGACAATACAATAATCTGGTAGTCCGGTCAGGATCGCCTTCGCAGGAGGGAACTCTTCAACGGTCAATGGCGTCGACTTGATTTTGATACGGATATGCAGTTTAGATGACAAAGTATTGTATATAAATAAATAAATAAAGTCTTAGTAACTTAGTCTAATTATTTCTTATGACCTACCTGGAACCTTTAATATTTGTATTAAGATACGTGATATGCTGTCTTGCCACGATAGGGTCCGTCTCCCCGTAATAAAGAATATAAGTGGGGGCAACGATGTCCTTGAGCAAGTTCGAGCAAATTTCGCCCTTGTTCCCTTCATATAGGGTGTGCATTCCTTCCGACTTACGCGCCCAATAACTGGCAAATACTTAGTCATAAAAATCCACCATTGGTTTCTTCATTTTCTCTGACCATGATTTCAAGTCGCGAGTTTCTGTAATATTCAAGAATACCTATCAATATTCTACATACATAACATGGGCGGATCCACGCTGTACACCACCACACTAGGCTGACGCGTTTCGAACTCAACCAGAGTTCATCATCAGAGCAACAACCGTTCATCATGCTACCAGATGTTAAAACAAAATGTTTTTGTTATAATATTCAATCAATCACTCTATAATTTTTCTTAAACAGCGTAGCGTAGTGTGCTCTGACGCGTTTCGAACTCAACCAGTTTATCATCAGAGCAACACACCCATTCACAATACGATGCTGTAATGCTAGAATTATTTCAGCAAGCTACTAACTCCGTTAGAGCGCCAGCTCCTCGGGCAGGATGCGTGCAGCATCGCCACCGAGCTGCCGTCGCTCCAGCCCAGCACAGAGTAGCGGGATCTTTAGCGCCTGGCAACAGTTCTAAAGTCATCGTGGTCGCACTTGTTTGTATAGGCGCGATCCGCTTTCGTTGCTTAGAGTTCCGGCACAGTATAACAAGTTTTCTCTACAGTAGGCCGACGCCTTTGAAGTTGAGCGAGACCCCAGCCTTTTTTTTTGGGAGAAAATGCAGTTACGCATTCCGCGCGGCCGGGGGACCGGGACGGGTATGTGGCCTGTACTTTCGCAAATAAGGAAGGGTTGCCACAAATTAAAAATTTCGAAGGTAGATGTCTTTTACGAATCGATACATATTGGTACTGTGTGTGTGTATGTTTTTTACTCCTTCACGCTAAGACGGCTGGACAGCAGGGCTACTACGAAACTCAAAGTTCGTGTCGTGCGGTCCCTGTGACACTTATACTATTTAATACGAGAGCGAGGGACGGTACGATACGAACTTCGAGTTTCGTAGTAGCCCTGCAGGTTTGGATGAAATTTGGTATGGACATCAAGAATAACATATACCTATAGGCTATTTTTATCCCGATATTCCCACGGGATATGGATAAAATCTCGAAATAACAACCGTTGGGTTTTAGTCACGAACTTCGGCATAGTGGCTTTTAATGCAATGTCAATGAAAATCACGATGTAATTGAAGGCGACCGACAGGCTAGCAACCTGTCACTATTGTACCGTTTTTGTCAAACTTAAAATCTAAAATTGCTAAAAGTGGCTCCGAAGCGGTAACGTTTCGAGTGATCTGCCTACATTTGGGCATACAGGCGTGATGTTTGTGTGTGTGTGTGATACTTCTTACCCCTAAAGTATGCCACCCCTAATTTAAACGAATAACTAACGAATTTTAAGTTAACTTTCGTACTAAAATTGTTTGCCGGTAGGTAATTGACCTAAAATAGACGTCGACAACCCTAAGCCCTCTGGCTCCGCAGGGCTACTACGAAACTCGAAGTTCGTGTCATGCGGTCCCTCTGACACTTATACTATTTAATACGAGAGCGAGAGGGACGGTACGATACGAACTTCGAGTTTCGCCCTGCTGCACTGTTGGATGTCAGTAGGGCTACTACGAAACTCGAAGTTCGTATCTTACCGTCCCTTTCGCTCTCGTATTAAATAGTATACGTGTCAGAGACCGCATGACACGAACTTCGAGTTTCGAGTTTCGTAGTAGCCCTGCGGTCATGTTTTGGTGTCCGAAATACGGTAATGGTTTCTAATACGGTCGAAAATTGTGTCGGAGTGGTCATTTTACAGAAAAATATTAGAAAGAAAGAAAGAAAATACATTTATTTAACGCCATAAAAAACAAGCATAGAACAAATAAAGACATACATGACGCTAAATAGGTCCCCACTCAGCATAATGCCACGGCAAGCCGTGGCGCTGATTTTCAGTGTAGGACCTTATCTAAAAACTAACTTAAAAAAAAAATAAAAAATAAAAAAAATAATTGTATGGCAACACCGGCTTAAACAGTTACACTATGTATATTCATGGCAAAACATTTGATAATAGTACATTGTGTCTTAAGGGCGGTAAATAAGGAATTACGAAAGAGAGTCTATTAGAAGCCCGAAGTCGAAGACTGAGGGCTTTAATGAGTCGATGTTCGTAATTCTAGTACCGCCCGTGCGACATACAATGTTTTTCATCACATTTACGAGTAAAATTTTATATTTCTAAAAGAAAAAATATAATTCTTCCAAATATTGGCGATACCTTAGGCTTTGCTCTTGGTAGCGCCGCCCTCCCCCTCCCTCTCCCGCAGCATGCACCGCAGCGTGCGTGTGCTTGTGCTCCTGCAGCAGCGCGCGCAGCAGTATCAGTACGCAAATTGACTCATTTACCGACCTTGGGCTTCATGACAAGAAAATTAGTACGCGCAATGACTCATTTACCGACCACGGGTTTCATGACAAGCACATTAAGGTCGAGGGTCTTATTTGGGCGGTTGAAACCAAGGTAGCCTGCATGTTTCGACACTTTACGAGCAAATGTGATGAAAATAAATTATAGTAAAAAAAATTAAAGTGACCCTTAAAAGTAAAAGAATATTCTAAGTAAAATTATGATAGAAAATGTAACACTATTCAAAAGGTGCACTTGGAACTCGGCTTCCGCAATTTGACAGTTCGTTCGTAGTTCGTTTCCATTCGTTTCGTTTCGTTCCTCCGTTTGATTGAAGTTGCGATGAACTTATTATCTTATCACTGAGTTATTATTAAATTACTTTCATATAAAAATAGCGTACAATTTTAATAGGTGCTTCCATTAAAATGTTACTAAAATTCAATAGTTTTCTCTTACCACTGGTCAGAGTAAACCGGCAGAAAATGGCATCTATCGCCAAATTATCATCTGCAGCAGTTCCCAAGGTAAAACTATTTATTTTTAACCTAGTTACTCAAATAAGTGGCTAAAACTGAACTCATTTAGTGTTCCAGGAGGAGACAGTGAAAGTTGGTAATTGGGATGTTAATTACGTGAAAGTCGGCTCTGGTCCTCATACAGTGTTGTTGGTGCCGGGCGCGCTAGGCACAATATGGACCGATTTCAAGCCACAGGTGGAAGGGTTCAACCGCGACAAGTTCACGGTGGTGGCCTGGGACCCTCCAGGGCACGGCAAGAGCAGGCCACCGGTGAGAGACTTCCCCGCTGATTTCTATGAGAAAGATGCTCATTATGCTTATGAGTTTATGAAAGTAAGTAACCACATATTTGGTTTCTGTTTAAATTGTACAACAATAATTCAAATGTGTTCTATTTAAATTGCCACATTTATCTTTAAGCACTAGTCCCACCTCTGGCAAGTAGAGAAATAGGGTATTTTCAGTATAAAACTTATTTATTTTATTACTGAGTACACTTCTTGCTACTTGCTGGCGGTGGGTAGTGGCTTACATACATACTTTTTACTCAACTGCCCAAAGGAGGGTTATTTGATCATGATACTTTCCAGGCTCTAAAAATCCCCAAGTATTCACTCCTGGGCTGGAGTGATGGTGGCATTGTGAGCATGATCCATGCAGCCAAGTACCCCTCTGCCGTCAATAAGTTAGTTGTGTGGGGCACCAATTCCCTCATCTTGCCTCATGAATTAGAAATATACCAAAGTGAGTGTAGTTAATGTTATGTAAGAATATATTTAGATTTACTTTATTATCTTCAGCTGTGAATAATCATTGCCGATAAGATAGGCTAAAGATAAATAGATTATGCTATGTAACAAACCAGATTTAGACTGATATATATTTTGTATTGTAACTATGCACATTTTGCTTGTATGTATACAGCAGATATTTTATATATTATATTCACAAATAAACATTACCAAATTAGCCCCAAACATGTTGAGCTAAACTCGATTTAAGATGCTAGTTATCTGTTACAATATTATTTAATATGAGTGAGTTTCACGGTATTTTCATGTTCAAAACATTACAGAAACCAGAGACATAAAAACATGGTCAGAAAGAATGAGGAAACCCATGATAGAGGCATATGGTGAAGAGCTATTTGCGAAATACTGGTCATCCTGGGTGGAAGCAATGACAGCTATGTTCCAAGCCAAGGATGGAGACATCTGCTCAGGCCTGCTCAAGGACATTGTAGCACCAACCTTCATATTGTATGGAGAGAAAGACCCCATGGTGGCTAATATGCATGTGTCACATTTACACACTCATATTCTGGGGTCAAGGTGTGTATATAATTATAGACTGTAATTTTTTTCTATGCCCACCTGTCCCGTTTTGTTTACATAGCAAATGGTGGGTAATATTGTGATATACTCTGTACTTACCAATGCATAAAAAATAACAACTGTGCACAACCTGTGAATGAAATAAATGTTAAGCTAAATAAAGTTAAATATTTCGCAAACAGATCACTGAATCGAAAAATCGTCTGGACATCTCCCCAATGGTTTTAAAAGACCTATCCAACGATATCCCACACTATAGGGTTAGTCGAGAAAAAAAAATCATCCCCACCCTACAATTTCTTTTTTTATTTCACCACTTCGTTGGCCTAACTGATATGTAGATATATTTATGCCAAATTACAGCTTTCTAGTACTAACTAACAGTCTCTGAGCTTAGACGCGGACAAACAGACAGACATGCCGGAACTATAAAAATACGTATTTTAGCAAAAACGTTCCAAAGCATTGTCATGTTATTATTTAATTTCACTTTTGATGTTACTGAAATGTTCAAAAAAAAATTGTTGAGGTTTGAAACGTTTTTGCTAAAATACGTCCAATGGTTCCTAGTTGACTACAGAACCCTAAAAGCGAGCCCTGTCTGCAGTCTTTTTTTCTAAACATCGTTTTATTTTCAGGATACACTTGTACCCGGATGGCAAGCACAATATCCATCTAAGATACGCCGAAGATTTTAACAAAAGGGTGCAAGAATTTTTGGAACTGCCTTAGCTAAATGGAGAATTTCGTATTGGGCAATTACTAGTGACTCATCAACAAATACGATTTGAAAAGTAATTTGCTTTTTAACAGATTGCCATTTGACTATTTCATGTTCCAAAATATACTCATATCTAAGCAGAATGAACTTGTGAATATATATTTATATATATAAGAATTTAAATGCATTTTTAATACCTACACGTTTTTTTTATGTTTACTTTATTATTGCAATTACGTCACGCACACAAACCAATGTAATATTCGCAGCAGTTCCGCCACCAGTATTTTTAATGGAACTATTGTCATTTTTTCGAACTAGATCCGTTACGAAGAGAGATGGGGTGGAGGCGGGGGTGGCGAAACGAAAGCGATGTGAATTCGGTTTTTTTTTTATAAAAAAGGACTTTATTTATCAAAAAAAAAATCCGAATTCACATCAAAATCTGCTGCTTGATTATCCATACTAATATTATAAATGCGAAAGTGTGTGTTCGTATGTTTTTCCGTCTTTGACGTCGAAACGGAGCGACAGTAAGAGCGAGATAGTTTATGAGCCAGAGAGTGACATAGGCTACTTTTTATCCCGGAAAAATGCAGTTCCCGAATTCCACGCGGGCGAAGCCGCGGGCAAAAGCTAGTAAATAATAAAACCCCAAATTTATTTAGCAACAGAGTTACAGAGTTATTAGCAGTCTCCACTGGGCGAGCCGCCTCACGAAGCAGCCATTTCCAGTGCGATTTTGAACCTTGTGTTTTGACACAAGATCATGTCTCATGCACTTGCCTCGCGAGGCGGCGCGTTCAGCGGTTATTACGTTGAATGCTGATCACGAAATGAGGCAAAAGAAAAGATGTAACAAAGTTCCCATACTTTATTTTCGTTTACTTATAAGCATGTTTCATTTCAGAATAAAACAATTTACATTCAATAACACATAATTTAAGTTGAAGTGACTTGTTTAAATCGTACTGTACAAGTGAAAATATCTCAAATGGACTCAAAGAAGCTTTTATATTATTGTATCGCTAATCACACCTCGTTTTGTTCTATTGTTATTAGCGACTACTTGTTAAGTTGGGGCGTTGTTAGTGAAAACGAAATTCCTTACTAAAATACAGTAGAGTTTTGCAGTTTTACTGAAAACAAGATGCGATCCGGCACTCGATCCGACTGACTCAGCACACTGGAGTTTAAAGCTAATGCAGGGCTTTTCCGTCTCTTCCACGCAAACATATAAGTCAGAAAGGGACACGTATTAGCTACGCCGTAAGCGCCAGTGCGACAAGGCCGCTTGATGCGACAAATAAATACGTATTGCACTGTCCGAGCCACACGGTCACAAAACTGGATCCACAGCTTTGTTTTTATATAAATCTATCAAAAAGTATGAAGACCTAAATATGTTTCGTGTAAAAATTACATCGAATTGTTAAGGCACGTCATATGAGCTGTCCCGTAGGCTAACTGGAAGCACTTCCTAGTGTTAAGGTTCGACTCGGCGCGACACGGCTGCCTCCGCGATGACGGTTTACAATTACATAAACAGACACGCATCTATAAGCAACCTACATATATACTTCGATAAATATATAAGAAAATATAAAGACAATGTCAAATCATTCGCTAATTCAAGTAAGCTTGTTCTTATCTCATAAATAATTTCTCTAGTTACAAAAATAGTATACATCGAATGGAACGACGCGGGCCGCGGCCCCGGAGCACCAAGCCAAGCTGCGTCCATCCGCTACATATATTACAGCAATAAGATTACTCTTACAAATACATAACGATACAATATTACAACATTATCACCGGGATTATTAACAATACGGTTTTTTAATTTTAAATACGTTACATTCATTACGTTTACAAAAACTATAGTTTTAATAGAGAGAGTCAAAGGCACACACTTTGTAAAATATATACTAAGAGTTAGTCTCAGCGTTTGTTTATCACTGCGTCTCACTTCACACGGCTACGGGCGAGCCGTTCTCGTCTGTCGCTCAACGCGTTTCTTTCCCTCGATCGGAAAGCGACGTACCAAGCGACAAAGCGAGGGGCGGCCGCTCGCCAAACAGTCACGGTTCAAACCCGGTCACGCGCAATCGGCAGCTTTGTCGGCAAAGCTGGCACTGCGCCACTCACACATACACGGGCCCCTGGGGGTCGGAGTCATCGAGGTTGATCTTGTTGTTGGAGTAGGGCCCGCCGTCGTCGAAGAACCGCCGGAAGGTGAACTCGAAGAAGCCGTGGAAGGTTTTCCCGTTGTCGAGGAGTTCGCTGTCAGACTTGCCGGAGTCGCTGGACGAGCCGCGGAGCTTGTCGGGGTCGACCGGATCGAAGTTGGACGTGTCGGTGGGGTACTCGATGCGCGGGATGTAGGGCGCGACCTGCCGCCGCAGCCCCTTGTCGAAGTCGATGGAGGCGAGGAAGGGGTGGCTTTTGACTTCCGCCGCGTCCTTGCCGAGCCGCGCGTCCTGCCCCGAGCACAGCTGCAGGATCAGGTCCGCGCTCTCGGGGCTCAGCTGCGCCGCCGACGGGATGTGCAGCGTGCTCTCCCAGTTGATAACCTACACATCACAATAGGACAATTTGACAATCTAATGGTAAAGCGAACACTCGTTATGGATATAAATTCAAACGAGTCAACTCAATCTAATCTAATAAGCAACAAACAAATTTTCAAGTCCTTTGGTTCCTCCTCATCCCAATCAGTCAACTCATAAAACGACCCAAACTCAGTTCAAGTCAAAACAAGTTCAAAATATCATCTTTCATCAAACTTTCCTGCAACATCAATCCATATAGTGACTCATACGTGTAGGCGCAGTTGCTTGTTAGAAACGGCCTGCACCCACTGTAAACCCGCGGCTTCAACCAGGTCATCCGTTCATCTCGTTGGTGGACGTCCAACTGGTATTTGTACTATCGTCTCTATTTAATCCAACAAAATAAACCGAAACCGCATCATAAATATCTGTCACATAAGATGACAGGACCACAATAGAGTGGTGTAACGAGGGGTGCATTTGACAAAACCAACCTTAAGCTGCGTCTCCGCGGGCGTAGCAGCTAGGAAAGGCGGCGATCCAACCAGCATCTCGTACAGGATGACTCCAACGGACCACCAGTCGCAGAGCTGCGTGTAGCCAGTCCGTTGCAACACCTCTGGCGCGATGTAGTTGGGTGTGCCGACGAGACTGTGGGCCAGGCAACGCTGGTGTTCACGCTTGCGCCGCCGCTCTAAAGGCTTCAGCTGGTGGCAGCGGCACTCGCTGAGATTGCTCCATTCTCCGTCCACTGGATCCATGGAATCTTGGCGTCCATGCTCTGGAATTACAAATGTTTAACTTAAAGTAAAATTTTACATATCTAACTCTTTCATTTAATTATACATAACATAATATCATTTTCAATTATCATCATCATCACCAGCTGGAAGACGTCCACTGCTGAACAAAGGCCTTCCCCTTAGAACGCCACAACGAACGACAACTCTCCAGTAGCATCCGCCGGTTGCCTACAAGACTGCATCTAGTGCGAGGCCTTGCCAACGCTTCGTCTTTCAGTTCGTGGTCGCCACTCGAGGACTTTTTCTTAATTTTTTTTAATTACCAAGAGAAAGCATAATCAAGTCCACGTTGATGTGTGATATGATTCTAGAAAACTGACGCCTGCAGTCTTTCGTTGTAAAGAAAGAAAAATAATATACTGGCTAAATTGAAGTAGGATATGTAAGCAAATAAGAAATCTATGAATAAAAGAGAAGGAAAGAAGTGATGAAATACATTTATACATTCTTGTAATGTTACATGCTGTCTTTAAAGGCTTATAATAATTAAAATGTATGTTTATCTAACTAATAATGAAACCAAAAAAGGGCTAGTGTTGTTTTGCTCAAGTCCAATGCTTTCAATTATCTGAATTCGATTAAAGAAACTATTTTCGCAATTTACATATTAAAACGTTTAGTAATGTTCACTCTGTTTTATAGATTAATTAAATTACTTAATTTATAGTTGGAACAAGTTAATGTGTATACTTTTAAGGCTTGATTAACTTTGAAATGGTGAGGATGCGTCATTAAGATTTGCCGTCTGACACCGAAAGCGCCTTGGCCTTATTTGGAGCCGAGACCTAAACAAGTTCTAAATTAGTTCCGAGGGCATTAACACTAAACGTGTAAACTTAGAAAGCATCCTACATCCAATACTTGTGTAGTGTAGTGGCCAAATACAGATTTTAAGTTGTTATGAAAATTTGCTGGTAACAGCAATGCTTTGTCAACTTGGCATGTTTTACATATATTTAAATGCTTGTGTTTACTTGTATGTTCGTTCATACATAAATAATGTCTGGAGGAATTAAAATATATTTTCAAAATAATTTCAATAATAGAAAGCTACGCTATCCCTAAATAACATGCTACTTCTGTCTCTGAAAAGTGGAAAGGTTCCGCGGGACGCAGAAAAAATTAAGTGTGCGACTATCTAATAAAGGAGGAATTTTATGATTAAGTTTTTTTTCTTTTTGACTATAATCTATCTATATATAGATTGACTGGCACACAGATAACGCATTCTAAATCACCAGTTAGAGATTATCCTTATTGACAGACATATTCCTTGAAGATCATAAGAAGTGGCTAAGGGCTTTTTTGAAATTCTTCCCCAGCAATGGAGCCACGGGATAAAGCTAGTTACTACATAAGAAGCTAGCAACATATTTACCGTGCAAATAAGTAAAAAAACTAGTAAATCTCACCATTTCTCTGATAGTATTTGGAGTTATGCGTCCAGCGGAAGCCAGTGCATAGACCAAAGTCAGTGAGCTTGATGTGGCCATCCCGGTCGATCAGTATATTGTCAGGCTTGATGTCGCGGTGAATGAACCCCATACGGTGCACCGACTCCACGGCGCAAGTCAGCTCTGCGATGTAGAACCGCGCCAGCTGCTCCTCGAATATACCCAGCTTGATCAGAAGGGACATCAGATCACCCCCCGGGATGTAGTCCATCACGAAGTATAGATTGTCCTTGTCCTGAAAGCTGTAGTATAACTTGACGACCCATTCGTTGTCGGCCTCGGCTAATATGTCGCGCTCGGCCTTGACGTGCGCCACTTGGTTCCGTTTCAACACGTCGGCCTTACGGAGCGTCTTCATGGCGTACAGATGGCTGGTGTCGATTTTCCGGACGAGCGCAACCTCGCCGAAGGCCCCGACGCCGATGGGCTTGATCTTCGTGAACATGGACTTGTCCATCTTGGCTCGCTTGAGCCGGATGTAGTTGGACTCTTTCTGGCTGAGCATCTTCCGCATCTGGCACTGCGCCTCCGGACTGAGCCCGATCTTCGTCATCTCCTTCTCTAGCTGCATGCGGCGGAACTGCCGCTGCTTGTAAGACTTGAGGATGTTCTCGACGTGCTGCTCCATGAAGAACTTGAAGGCCTGCGGCGAGTAGTTCCGCACTTTGCAGTCGCGGCGCTCGTCTTCTTTCTCTTTACTGATGTGCCGGCGCTCCGGGATGGGCGACTGGTGCCGGATCTTCTTCGGCGGCGCCGCGGGCCGGCGCTCCGTCGACCCGTTCGAGCTTTTGTCGGAGCCCGACGCGAGCGAGCCCTCCTTCAGCAGGTTGTTGGTGCAGTTCTGGTTCGGGCATTTGCCTTCGGGGGGTTGCGAGGGTTCGCCTTTGGCGTCGACGTTGGAGAATTTTTTAATGAGTGCCGCGTGGTGCGAGGGCGCGGCCGCGGTGTCGGCGGAGTCCTGGTTGGCGTAGGGCGGCGGCGGCGCGGGGTGCGGGTGCGGCGGGTGCAGGCCGCGCTGCGCCGCCAGCGCCTGCATGGTGATGGCGTAGCTGGGCGGCTCGGTGGTGGGCACGGCGGCGGGCGACGCGCCCGGCGACGACGGCTTGGGCGCCAGCGGGTAGCTGGGCGGCGTGCCGGCCTGCTTCTGCTGGATGGAGGACGCGTACGAGGGCGGCGGCGGCGGCGGCGCGGCCAGCGGCGGCGGCGCGGCCGGCGCGATGGCCGTCTGCAGCACGGGCTTCTGCACCTGCGTGCTCTTGACGGACTGCATGATGATGGGCGGCTGCACGGCGTGCCGCGCCGTCCACGGCTGGATGGGCGTCGGGCGCGTCATGCCGGCGCCGGCGGCCTGCGACACGGTCACGGGCGACGGCGAGCCGGCGGACGTGGCGCCCGAGTAGATGCCGGAGGAGGGGCTCTTGCGGTAGTCCTGCGACTGCGTGGGGCTCTGCCGGTTCTGCATGGAGACGGAGTAGGAGGGCGGCGGCGGCACGGCCTGCAGCGGGTATGGCGGCGGCAGCTCGGCGCCGGCGGTGGGCGCGGGCTGGTAGAGGCCGAGCGCCTGGATCTGCTGCGAGAGCTGGTGCTGCGCCTGCGAGCCGTTCTGCACGAGCATGGGCTGGCGCGGCTGCACGGGGGAGGCGCCGCGCGCGGGCGGCAGCGGCGGCGCCGGCGACATGCGCTTCATGAGCTGCTGCACGGACGGCGGCACGGGCGGCGTGGACGGGCAGCGCGGCGGCGGCGGCGGCGGCGGCTCGCCGAACCCAGACGGGCTGTACTGGCGCGCCAGCTTGTCGTGCGGCGCGTCGGGCTGGCGCGGGCTGTCGGAGCGCGACGAGCCGGCGCCCGAGTCCAGCGCGGGGCTGCCGCGCTGCAGCCCGAGCTCGCGCTCCAGGCTCGGCTTGCGGATGAGCTTGGTGCCGAGCGCCAGGTTGCCGCCCTTGAGCGCGCCATTGAGGGGCTCCTGCTGCTTCGACAGGTAATCGATGGCGGACTCCACGCGCCCTCCGGAATATTTGAGCGCGCGGACCGCTGGATCCTGAAAAATAAATAAAAAGAACTGTTTCATATCAAAAGGTTCAAATTGTCAAATGTCAAATGTGCAAAAGTCTGGATGGATTTTGACGAAATTTGACATAAGCACAAAAATCTCTGAAATAATACAGAAGCTATTTTTATTCCAATATTCTCACAAGACCACCATTGGTGGATGCAATATGTAATGTAAAATCCCAAAAACTCAACTGCATGAAACTTTACGCAAGCATATTTAATGCAATGCAAATGAAAACAATGATATAAATAGAATCCTGAGATAAAAAATACTGGAGGGGAACGAGATATCGGTAATTTGAAGAATATGGTGTGACCACAGTAAACAAAAATATTATAGATCGAGACTCCCGACATATGGCAATACTGAACACTAGAATTCAAATTCAACTACTTGATCTACTGGTTTAAGGAAGTGGAACTGCAAATGAAATCTAGTTATCTAATAAAACAAGATTTAATTAATCATACAAAATACTTTGTAGTTTGTTTTAATAAATATGACAAGGAATTGTCAATGAATAGAGCCCTGACCTGTAGCCTCTAGATGCAATAAAATAAAACACTTGCATAAATCAGTAGTATAGCTGTTATCTGCTTTATGATATGCCAATTCTAACAATCTTGGTCTGCTATAAACTATAAAGGAGCAGTTTATTGAGGATCTCACTATTAGAGGTTGATACACTAAAAGCACCTAATAGGTTATTTTATGGCCTGGTTTATGAAGATGAGGCCTATAGCTTTGTGGTTGCTGCAGATAGTAAATAAGAAAAACATTACAAAAATGGAAGTCAACATTGGTAAAATATGTCTTCTATCTATAAAACTACTAGGTTTTGCCCGTGGCTTCGCCGCGTGGAATTCGGTTATCGCGCGCTGTTCCCTCGGGAGCTGTGCATTTTCTGGGATAAAAAGTAGCCTATGTCACTCTCTCGCCCATAAACTATCTCTATGCCAAAAATCACGTCATTTCGACGTGAAAGACGGACAAACAGACAAACACACAACACTCGCATTTATAATATTAGTATGGATGAACAACATGTATGGGGTGTAAATAAAGAAAGATGAAAAATAAAAGATATAATATAGCGTTCATAAGCCTCTGAAAAGATTATCAACTTTGTTTTTGTTGTTTCAACCTTTAACACATTGTATGGCTTCGTTGCCGGACAAGTGTCACATTAATTGTAAGCTATACAACGCCACAAGTCCAGAAAAAAAGGTCCATTGTCCAGTGAAAACAACGGACATCTACAAGCGGCCTTAGACTAAGGAAAATTTTGCCCACCTAGAAAATCTATCGGCCAGACGTGAACTAGACTATCAGCTTGTTGTAAGAAAGTACTAAGAACTGAAGCCATTTCATAATGTATTAAATTTTATAAGCTTGTGTTCATAAATTTAATACAAACCCATAGTAAGAAGATCATGATGGGCATCTAAATGTAAACTTACCATGAAGATTGTCAGATGACTTTGATTACACTAGCTAGTTAATATAATAATTGTTATTAGATGTTGAGTGCATACAATGCTTATTCCAAATCTCTGATTTGCATACAATCAGGTTTGTTTACAAATAATTTCATCAGCTCAAATCAAATTAACTGG
Organism: Choristoneura fumiferana; assembly: GCF_025370935.1. Lineage (NCBI taxonomy): Eukaryota > Metazoa > Arthropoda > Insecta > Lepidoptera > Tortricidae > Choristoneura > Choristoneura fumiferana. The sequence continues at coordinate 4,656,714 of NC_133484.1, forward strand.
TACATAATTATACAGAACAGTAGATTCTTTCAAAGGAACATTAAGTTCCACCAAGAAATTTATATAAAACATACACAATGACCATTTAAAAATGAACTATTCATTTTAAGCATGTGTAGTACATACAAGTACAAGTACTAAAAGGAACTAGTTGTTGATACTGCACTAGCATGAATTATTCCCATCTCCTTTTTGCTTTTAGTAGATTTAGTGCAATATCTCGAAAGGACCAACTGAACAACGCAAACAGTGTGGACTTAGTGAATGCAGTTGTTTGAATAAGATAGCAAAAAGAAATGGAAGACTTATTGGAATGGCAGCAAACCATGCATAGACTCTATTATGTATCAGGATACTAATAGAGCAAACTAGTACATTACATGTGCTTAGTTGGGAGTGATCCGTCTAGTAAACAAGTGTATGTACAACTCAAATTAAATTGAATGAAATTTGCACTGATGAACTGTTCTTGAACAAAAGTGTATCACACAATGTACCCATCTTCTGTGCTTGTTCAATTCTTATATCAAAATGAATATAACTTTCTTCCCAATACACTTTTAAAATGACAGATTCTATAAATATCATCTTTTTTTTTGAGATTACCATATATGTAAAAAGCAAAATTTTATAAAATGATGCCTTACCTCTTCATATCCCAAAGCAATAAGTTGATTGAGTGTCTGTGGGTGAACACTGAGCTCCTTATCGAGGCCATTGCCAGACGATGAGCTGAAACCGGAGCTGACACCCGAGCTGACAGTGCTAGCTGCAGATGAGCCCGGAGGTTCCAAATTTCCAATGTTTGCAAAAGGTAGAAGTGAGTTTCTTATCTCGGCGAGCGCCTTCTGGTGGTACCCGGAGGAGCGCGTGGCCGTCTTGCCGGGCGCCGGCGGGTTCATGGCGCCCCAGCCCCGAGCCTCTCACCCCACCCCGCCCATCACACCCGCCTGCACCGCCGCTCACCCCACACAGTTCGCATAACCAGGGCTATCAATACTCAGGGCTCTTAACAGTCCACCAACTTGGACAAAGCAGTCTTTTGTTCTGTTTATAACTTTAATCAACCTTGTTGATGTTTGTATTCTATCTGGTATCTTTGTATTGTGCTGCAAATTGAAATAAAATGATCTTTAGAATGATTTTCAATATTAGAAAGTATTTAGTACGAAAGAATATCAAGAGTAAACATAGCAAGTGGGATAAGTATCATACCTATTATTATTTTTAATTAGTTTATTTTACAAATAACTTCACATTTATAAGGCGGTAGTAAATAAACAAGTTGTAATTCTTATGCCGTCTTTACGAAGATGCAAAACTAACAAGAATGCTCAACACAAATCAATCTTGACAGAGTTGAGGAATTCCAAAATTAGAGACGATTTTATTTGTTGCTAAAACTAGTTTCGGGCTGGAGAATGATGTGTAAAATTTAGTTACCTGATACTTTTTTAGTTTCTGCAAATCCGAATGGGAATCATAGACGTCATAATCCCGTAAAATAAAAATGATAGTCGAGAGCTCTCACATTACCGATGACATATATCTCGTACGCCACGTATAATAATCACAGCAGTATTGCATCGCACTTTATCAAAATGAGACTAAAATTACACGCACTTTTACTTAACCAGAGGAATTACGAAAACAAAGAACTCTGAAACACAGACATGCAAGTTGGCAAACCATACAAAGCGACCATTTTGAAGAATTACCACATTCTTTCGTATGTTCGTAAAAGCTACGCTATCTTGACGTTCAGAGTTGCTAACATTTTTTAAAAGATTTATACTTTAGAAATTCAAGAAACAAAGCGATTTATATCGACAGGTGTATAAAATATTTTTGTATATTATTTCAAATAAATAAAAATACGGAATTAAAACAGATATCTTTATTTTTTTAATTTCTTGAAAAATAATTCAGTTTTTTTTTTCATAAATTTGTTGCAATTTAATCATAAGAAACTACTTATACTTTATAACAACAGTTTAAATTTTATTATTGTTATTAAATTATCGCGCGTGGTTGACTACTAATTTACCAATAACCTTGCAATAACCCAAGTAACCTAACCTTTACATCAAATAGAAGAAACGAAATATACAAATTAACCAATCACCAATCCCAACGATGCTTTGATCACCAATCCTGTATCAGATTAAATTAGCAATCGTTGTCTAATCAATTTAGGACTTTATCTCAGCCTGTTAAAGCTCATTTTCTACGAAGTAGCTGGTACGAACTGATTGTTTGAGATATGATTTAAAATGCCGATCGTTCTTTTCTTCTATCTGACGTGCGAGACAGTGACAAGATGTGAATGATGTGATGTCAGTTCAGTTCATGTCAGTCAGACAGACAGACGAAGACGACAGGTATAAATTCTATGATTGCTCATAAATTCACTGAAAAGCACTGAATGTGTAGTGTAGGTATTTAATTAAGTTAAGCAAATAATTTACAGGTAGCGCTTAGGATAAAATGATTATTTAAAAATGTAGTTGTAGCATAATCTAAGTAAAAACTAAACGCTTCTCGCAAAAAATAACTAATAAGATGTACGCACTCAAGAACTTCGTGATTTCGCTCCTGATTTATGTGGTGTTTGTGCCAAATTTCGTTGCACCTGAGGATGGCACCGTATATGACTATGACGCTGAGACTTTCGAGCAACAAATCAAAGAAATGGATGGGAATTTCATTATGTTTTACGCGCCTTGGTAAGTCTACTAGCATTTTTTTTAACTTATTTTTCGAGTTTTCTGATGTATGTCATTACGGCGTTTCAGCCGGAAAAATAAATAAATGAAGTGGATATAAAGAGACAGGACTATTATGCACAAGTTTTTTTTAATGTACTTAATATTTTCAGGTGCCGGCACTGCACCAACTTTCAGCCAATGTGGACTGAGTTAGCTGAATTAGTAAATACCAAAGAATCCCGGTTTGCCATCGCCCAGGTGGACTGCACAAGGCACTCACGTCTATGCCATGATAATGCTATTACAGGTAACTCAGTTTAACATAGTTCCATCACAAATTAAAAAAAAGATAAATGGTTTAAAGTTGAAAACTCAAAAACTAACTAACATGTTATAATTTAAGTTTCTTTTAACTTTTCTGTACCTAAGTATGAATCCATCCAAATGTAACACCATCTTTTTATTTTATTTTTTTCTATCTATAATATAAAAGTGAACCGCCAGAACGGGACAAAAAAAAAGGAACAGAGCAGGATGGCACTCTACAACACCATTTTGACATGTTTCTCCCAAACAACTCATTATTTCTCTGGAATTTTAAAGCAATTCGATTTTTTGACTTTGGGAATCGCGAAAAACTGGAGAAAATATGATATTGGGTGTGTACATTTTGTATATTAAGCAAAATTAAATCACAAGTTCGAATTTCGAGCCAAAAACGAGCGATCTATTATCTATGCCAGTGTTGCCATTCAGGGAAAAAGAAATCTATTCATTATCCTGCATTACAGTCTGTAAAGCTCTTTAACCCATTCATTGCCGCGCGCCAGCAGGGCTACTACGAAACTCGAAACTCGAAGTTCGTGTTGTGTGGTCCCTCTAACAATTATACAATTTAACACAAGAGCGAGAAGGGTGGTACAATACGAACTTCGAGTTTCGAGTTTCGTAGTAGCCGTGCAGATTACGTACTTTGCTGTGATGCCGACGCTTCTGCAGAACAGACGCCCATCGGCGTCAGCGGCATCCAGGGAAAGCTAAATTAGACGCTCATAGGCGTTTTCGACATTCCAGTTGCAGATTTGTAGATATGCATAAGACACAGTGTTCGTATACCTTTTGTGATTTTTTATTATCACTGTTTTTGTACAGAAGTAATGAATAATGTATTTTGTCGGAAAAGTTCGTATTTAAAGCATGACCAGAAATATATGACTATTCGAAATGTTGCGGAATTTCATTGGAACTAATTTCTTACACTGGCAATAATTTTAATGATTGTCAGTGTCACTGTGGCGGTTTCTTTGAAAACAATAACAAAAAATGCCCAAAACGATTTGTAGTCAACAATATTCCCACGGACGGGATAGTTGCTCTTAACACAACACCTCAATGAAGATTACAATATAAATTGTAAAATCCCGGAATTTCAGTTGTAACTACCAGATCGAATAGTTTACGCCTGCGAAGCCGCGCGGGTAAACTCTAGTACAATATAAATTTGGTTTCATTTGAGATCTATGAGACAAGAATCTCATTGCCCTATAAAGACAAAGGACCATAGGCAACTTTGTATGTAAAATGGACCAAAAACCAAGAGAGCTGACAGTTATGTCATTAAATAGGTATATGTTTACTTCATTTCATTCTATATGGGTACCAAATTTAATTCTATTGCAAAGCTGAGATGTTCATTATATTAGTCAGAGTAAATATCTGAGTGAAAACCTGTGTTTCACCTGGGCAGTTCTGCTTAGATTTGTTTTAATAATCCTGGAGGGTAGTTAAAACTGATTTTCTCGGGTACTAAGGTGTGTAAAATAAAAATATGTCAGCCAATGAGGGTTTTCCGACCGGCGAAATATCGGTAGATGGCGTTAGTGTCGACAGGTCCGTTTCACATCTTTGTCATGTTTATGTTGTGTTGTGTTGAAAAAATGACTTTCTGCCAAGTTTCTTGCGGCGCATTCTTCTTGGCAATGATGGTCTTTCCGAAAGCGCTGGTAGTTTAAAAAATGACGTGTAAAAGTGCCCATTGCGGCCTATTTACTGAATAAATGATTTTGATTTTTTTTGATTTTGATTTTGTCTCATCGTAAATCATGTAATCATCGCAATGCAGCAGTTTCAAAAGATGTTTTATAATTTGTTCAGGTAATGATAATGCAGGTAACAATAAGTAGTTTAAAATTTCATTTCACTTATATGCTCGCTATCTTGCTCGCTAATCCTGGCTTGAAGCAGCAGTCCTAGCACTGTTGTATTTCGGCGTAAAGAGTAAGACAGCCGGTGAAATTACTGGCACTTGAGGCATCCCATCTTAGGCCTCTAGGTTGGCAACGCATCTGCAATACCCCTGGTGTTGCAGATGCTTATGGGTGGTGGTGATCTCTTACCATCAGGAGACCCACTTGCTCGTTTTCATCCAGTCGAATAAAAAAAAAAAATGGTCTGCTGTATAATGTTTCCGGCTTATGTGTCATACCATAGCCTGTTACCCGCGGTTCCGTTCGCGTAGAATTCGTCTATCACTATCCCGCGGGAACTATGAAATTTTTCGGGATAAAAACTATCCTATACCGAATTTCATCTGAATCAGTTCAGCGGTTTAGACTTTTTTTTATATGACTGTTGCTTCTTTTCAGGCTACCCTACTCTGCTGTACTACCACAAGAACTCGTTACTGCCAGTGGAGTACAAAGGCCTACGGGATCTGCCCTCCCTCACTCTCTTCCTCAGCGAAGTGTTCAACACTAAAACAGAGGTCATTATACCCCATTGCTACTAAAATGATCATATTGCCTAAAGCCAAGTCTCCACTGAGCGAGCCGCCGCGCGAGGCAAGCGCATGACACATGATTTTATTCGACCCTGGACTCAAAATCGCACCGAAAATGGCTGCCGCGCGAGGAGGCTCGCTCAGTGAAGACCCAGCTTAAGATGCTTGACAATCACATTCAACATCTCTTACTAACCATTTACCCCTTCAGTTTTATTTTAAATGTGATTGGTTAGTAAAACCTTAATCAAAATCAGTGGCGCAGCTAGGTAACCAAAGGCCCTGGGGCAAAAATAAACTAGGGCCCCAACTAAACTATTTAAAATCGTTTGTTTCGTATTCGTCGTGTTTCGAATTCGACGTTCCAGATCAAGGCTCGGATACCGGTTAAATTTCCAAACCGTTATCATGTACTTGGCGCAAAACCTTCATTTTGGTTTCGTTCGCGAAACCGTTATTTTTAAACCGGTTTTTAAGGGAATATTTCCATAAAGTTCTTGTCAGATTAACCGGTTTAGAACAATAAAAACCGGTTTATTCCGGCGCAGGATAAACGTCGCCGCCCGCCGCCTGCCGACCAGTTGTCACACGTCGAATAAACCGGTTTATTTAGGTTATAGTTAAGTTCTTAAAAACGTTCGCGTTCTTATGAAAGTTCGGAGTTAAACCGAAATAAACCGGTATTTATCGCTATTTTATAAACCGGTTCCGAGCCTTGCTCCAGATTTGTCATTTATAGTTTGTAAGTCAAGAGTCACTGCTCCGTCTAGCCCTCCGGTAGCTACGCCACTGATCAAAACGTACTTTTCAACTGTTTTAACTTTAAACATGATTTAAACTTTCGTTACTTTGATTACCACACTCCAGACATAATCACGACGATATAGTTAGTGTGAGGAGAGGTCACAATACAGAGATCTCTCTCCAGACAGATGTTACACATGGGGACCGAAGTCCAAAGGACGAGCTTCAGAAGTTTTATTTAGGCCTACGCCGCACTACGGCTAAACCGCCGCGGTTTTTAACCGCGTGACTTTGTTAATCAAGTAAACTACTGCAAGCGGCCGCACTGGCGGTTTTAAGTTTACTTGATTCACAAGTCACGCGGTTTAGCCGTAGTGCGGCCTGGGCTTTATGCGTCCGAGGCGAGAAACTTAGATGGCGCGATGAGTTTCTATATTTGGCTGCACTAGATATGGCGCTAGATTTCGCTAGATGGCGCTAGATTCGTGACCCTAGAATTACTTCGATTATGGTCAACTGTAATGTGATCGGAATGTCGATGTGATTTAGCAAAATATCACCGTGAACAAGTCCCGCGGAGGTATTAAAGTCATCAAGAAACTTACGTATTCTCGCTTAGAAAATCTTGATGCAACAGCACGGGTCTCCCTGTACACAAACCAGCTGTCGTAGACATGTCTTCCGCCAAAATTTCGCGTCTCCCTCGTTGCTGCCATATCGACTGCCACGTCCACACTTGATAACACTTGACGCGGTACTGCGTCAAACTCAAACACTGAAGGCACCAGAATGTAATGGCCAGTAGCATTGCACTGGCATGGAAGATTTGCAGTGTCTATCACTGGAGCACTTTCGTTAGGCGACCCGTAGAGCGGTGTGAGTTACGTATGTCTTCGAATACAATACGTCACAGTTATTATACACAAACTTTGCCAAACTGTCATCATGTAAAAAACTTAAAACGGCTCGGTAGAAATCCAAGTTACACCAAGGTTTTGAAGACCTATCGTGATGACGCGGAATTTACTGCGTTATTTCTAAGTTTTCGCTCGCGACACTTGCTACGACTCTGTTTCACGTCAGCCAGCAAACACTAAGCAGATTTAGCGGCGCCGCCCTGCTCAGAATTTAATGTCTATTTCAATTAGGGATTCCCTATCAGACTGATAAAGCAATCGCATCGCTTTCGCGCGTGTCTCAAAACGGTACGCACATTAAAATAATTAATAGGGTATTTATCGGGTTTTTAATTATTATTAAGGCGCTCAATAGGTATATCCTACTTTGTACATAAATTCCTCAGATGTATCGTAGATAATGGACAAATTCGCCATTAATAAAAATGTTCAATTTAAAGTTGAATATTTTGCAAACATATCACTGAATCGAAAAATCGTTTTAGCAAGCCCCTAATGGTTTTAAAAGACCTATCCAACGATACCCTACACTACAAGGTTGGGTGAGAAAAAAAAATCACCCCCACTTAGGTATATGGGAGGTACCTACTCTAATTTTTTTTTTTTTTTAATTTTTAATTGTGCTATTTTGTCGGCATAGCTTACATATATATTCTTGCAAAATTACAGCTTTCCAGCATTGATAGTCCCGGAGCAAAGCCGCGGACGGACAGACAGACAGACAGACAGACATGGCGAAACTATAAGGGTTCCGTTTTTGCCATTTTGGCTACGGAACCCTAATAAGTAATACAGTGTTTTACCTGTTACGTAAGTAGTGCGACAAACTTAAGGGGGAAATAGGAGGCAGGTCATCAACCAAGTGTATAGGTAGAGTCATTCACAATGACGCGTGCCGTGGTTCTTATTACAAACAATGTCATTAATCATTATTTTTTGAAAAATGTATACATTGGCTCCAAAGCGGTAACGTTTCGTGTGCTCTGCCTACCCCATTTGGGAATACAGGCGTGATGTTTGTGTGTGTGTGTGTGTGTGCGTGTGTGTGTGCGTGTGCGTGTGCGTGTATATATGCGTATATATATCTGCACTAAGATTTTGAGTTACGATAGAATAGAATCCCTACTAATATTATTTATTGGAAAGTAACTCTGTCTGTATATCTGTCTGTTACGCTTTCACGTCGAAACCACTGAACCGATTTTGATGAAATTTGGTATATAGGGTAGTTTGAACCCCAAAAATCAACATAGAATACTTTTTATTCCGGTATGTATAGGGCGCCACCGTGCGATAATCTAGATCCGCGCAGACGAAGTCGCGGACATAAGCGAGACATAAGCTAGTAAATTCATATTTTTGCATTTATTTCTTTGCAAAGTAATCTTCAATGGTTGTATTACGAGTATCAGTTGCAAAAACCATTATTTTGCCTCTTCTGAACTTTGGTCAAGTTTTGACGTATCCCAGTAAAAATATTTACATGGCCACTGTTAGCTTAGGTACAAGTTTAAATAAAAACGTGTCCATTCAATGGACATTAAAATGATAAATATCTTATTATTAACAAAACATTCACAGAAAAACAATTGCTGTACAAAGCATGAAGTACAGTGAAGGGCATAAATATATGTAAGTCACGAGTCGCCACGGCGTCAAAAATATCTATACACCCTTATGTCACTAACTATAAGGTCGATGTATACATATATTTGACGCTGTGGCTGTATAGATATATTTTAAGCTTTCGACTGTACACTACAAGTAGCGTCAAGTCAGCAATGTTAAACTTATGTGTTTTGGTTTTTTAGGATCCAGACTCGAAATTGCCGAAGAGCGAAGTAAAATTCTACAGCGGTATGGCGCATCTTACTGACCACAATATCGAAAAATTCGTGTCCAAGGGACAGCATTTTGTTATGTTCTACGCTCCGTGGTGCCAGGCATGTCAGGTACTAGTTACAAAGAAGAGAAAGGAAAAATCGAAGAATATATTTACTTAGGGTACCATACCTATTGGCGCGTCAAGTAGACGCTCCTGGTTTTTGCGAATCCTCGCAACTAACATTCCCCCTCCGTATCGGCCCCAAGGTCTTACGAAAAAACTTTTTTTCGGCAACAAAAAGCTTGTCTCTTCCTAAACCTAACCCAATACATACTAAATAAAATTATAATCATAATCCTGTAAAGTTAACTTCTTGACTATTTCTCAAAAGTTGTCAATTTTCAGTTGTCCACTTATAAAAATATATATAAATATATATATATATATATATTTTATATATTTTTTTATTCTTTTGGATGGCAAACGAGCAAGTGGGTCTCCTGATGGTAAGAGATCACCACCGCCCCTAGACACCTGCAACACCAGGGGGATTGCAGATGCGTTGCCAACCTAGAGGCCTAAGATGGGATACCTCAAGTGCCAGTAATTTCACCGGCTGTCTTACTCTCCACGCCGAAACAACAGTGCAAGCACTGCTGCTTCACGGCAGGATTAACGAGCAAGATGGTGGTAGCAATCCGGGCGGACCTTGCACAAGGTCCTACCACCTGCAAAATATATTTCAATTGACGCTATTTCAACACAAAAATAAGTAAAATTTTGTTTAAATGTACCAATACAAAACCTTGTGGTAAAGGTGATAAAAAGTCTTTCTTCTTTAATAATCTTTTTTGTTGAATCCAATAGAAAGTTTCGATGTAGTTACAAAATTACGATTTTTTCCTTACAAGATTTCGTGACGTTTTCCTGACGTCAAGAAATTTTGGATATTTTATGATCTGACTTTAGTGTTAATAATTCATTGACAAACTGATTTCTTGTCAATTTCATGACGGGACAACTTTTGAGAAATACTCTCTTGAGTAAATCTAATTATATAAAGGTGCCCCCACATGCAGTCGCTCGATTGCTGCGATAAATCTGGTCACGTGACCCCATTTTGAATGTGATTTTGAATTTCCCGCGACTCAAAGAAGTAGCGTCAAGTCGCCGCGTCGAGCAGCAGCGACAAGATGGCTTCTTGCTGGAATGTTCTTGGTCTTGGAAGCTGATTTCTTAATCTCATTTAGTAGCAATCGTGGCAGTGGTACAAATAAAAGAAATTGGAGTGAAAGAAAAAAATGAATAACAGTGTTTTTGCCTAAATTGAAGAGTTTTTTTTCCAGCGATAAAGCTGAAAATGTGGAGCTTTTAGCGCTGGAAAAAAATATGTCACGTGACCAGATTTGACACTAGAAACGAGCGTCGAGCGATTTCATGTGGCCGCGGCCTAAAATGTAGCAGTATACCAAATGTTATCTTTCGAGCCGCACCCTTTGTCCCCAGCGTTTGGCGCCAGTGTGGGCGGAGCTAGCGGTGCAGTACGCCCAAAACGAATACATCCAGATCGGGAAGGTCAACTGTCTAGACAGCGAGATGACCTGCAAGACGTTCGACATCAAACAGTACCCGTACTTACTGTGGATCGTCAACGGACGAATTGTAAGTTTAAATAATAACAAGCTCGACTATTAGTGTGAATAAATTTTAAACTGTATTATAAACCTTGTAAATAGTGTTAAATACTTAGTATGAATTTTTATAATGTGCAAAACAATAGGTAAACATAGTGATTATACGGCGTGGATTTGGCGAGCGCTTTATCAAAGTTGGCTTCATTGAGGTTTGTGGTTCATAAATTGCTTTATTGATTTTGCACAAAAACGAATAAACCACACAATCAGACAGTGACTATATTATATTATCGAAGCTTTTATAAAACATCATTTAAATCGCAAACTTAAAAGGTAAATATTCAACCGAAATAGCTAGTCGTTGCTAGGCTACTCGGTCGCCTTAGCAACAGCTAATAACGTCTAGCAACCAAAAAACGCTGAAAAAAACACTTTTCTTGTATGACGACCCCCTCTAATTTGTAACTTTACTTTATTTTTAGTATTTGTTGTTATAGCGACCACAGTAATACATAATCTGTGAAAATTTCAAGTGTCTAACTTTTACGGCTTAAGAGATAGAGCCCTGTGACAGACGGACACAGACAGACAGACAGCGGAGTCTCAGTGATAGGGTCCCTGCTGGTGCCTGCTGGGTAGTGCTGCTGCTTAAGTAGCAAAGTAGAAATAAGCAACCTGAGATATGTATGCATAGGAAAAATTCGTGTCTAGATTCCTGTCCAGCAGTGGTGTAGGGGTTAAAGCACGCAGCACTGGGAATGCTGAGGACTTGGGTTCGATTCCCAGTGCTGGTCTCTTTTTCTGGTTTTTCTGTGGATCCATGTCTCAGTTTGTATTTTCGATATGCTTTCACGGGATACCCGTAAAAGTAACAAATTTGGAGTTAAAATATAAAATACAAAAAGACTCCAAAAAAACCAATCATAAAAATCTACTACTTGTAAAAGAGTGAAGTTTATGAGTATTATTTTTCTCAAAAATGTCCGTCAAAGTTGACATTATTCTTTACATATCAGAAGGTGAAGTGCATAGTTTATGGTCAGCGAAAAATTAAAAAGTTAAAAAGATTGCAGGCGCGCCAGCTCGACAATAATGAATTAGCGCGCCTGCAATCAGTCACTTTTTTTTCTAGCCTTTTTGGCCATGGAAATGTTGGCATAAGTCGTATACAGCCAAATCTAATGGGCGGTATCAGATATTTTGTTGGAACTTCGGACTTTTTTATTGGGTCTGAAACAGCTTGTGGTGTTTTCGGTGGAAAAATACACCTGCAGTTCATTTTTAATGAAAAAAGGCGGGAAAGCATAAGAAAAAATAATTGGAATAAAATTAAATGTTATGATATATTTTGAGGAAAAGTTTAGTCTATTTCAGAATTATTCATGATTTTTGAGAAAAGCTTTATATTAGTCTCGGCTGGAATAGCAATTGCTGGCTTCGTATTAGTTAAACGGACTCGCAGGCTCGTCCGTTTAATACTCATACTCAGCCAGCAATTGGCTACTTCCAGGCCTCGACAATAATCTACTATTAAGGGTCTATTTTACTGGCGTATTGATTTGAGTAACGAGATTTGTTGAAAGTAACGACGAGCATTTTTTTAAATAGTGATGAACTATCTAACAGGCATCGCGGTACTAAAGTTATGTAGCGATATTCTGCCTCTCAGAAAACATTTATCGGTTGGCGGTGTCATTATAATCCTTTTATTCTTTAAAGATGGGCGTCGCAAACGCTGAGACGTTAGAAGATCTCAAAGCGTACGTGGAGAAGATGCTGTTGGCGGAGAACCACGACCCTGAGAAGTTCATGAAGAAGAAGAAAGCGCTTCCCGTCGCGCGCATCTCCGAGGAGACCTTCGAGACGTTCATGGAGAAGGATCTCGTGTTTGTCAACTATTTTGCACCCTGGTAAGAGTATATCTGTACGTAGGGTAAATCGTTGATTACTGGCCACCTTACACTAAAAATGAATTCTATTCACCTATAAGCAGAGTTAATTTTTAGTAGGTATAAGGTGTCATAAATTCTAGTCACCTATAAGCAGAGTTAATTTTTAGTAGGTATAACGTGTCATAAATTGCAGTCACCTATAAGCAGAGTTAATTCTTAGTATATGGTGTCAATTACTGGCCACCCTTCAATAACTGGCCACCTTATACTAAAATTAATTCTCACTGATAAATAGAATTCATTTTAGTATAAGAAAGAAAGAAAAAACATTTATTGTCCATTAAAAAAAACACACATATTAGTGAGAAGGTACACTATGCTGAGCTATGTGGCAAAAGGTTAATTTCTTCACCGCGCTGATTTTCAGCCCGCACCTCTACACGGCGGACTTGACTTAAATAGGTACGGTCGGTTTCTTAACTCATTTATCCACTTTTTCATACTAGTTGCACAGAAAAATGGATACCTATGTCAGGGCACCGATTGTACGTTATATTATAACTTATAAGGGAACCAGTAAGTGACGATTTACCCTATATGTTAAAACATGGCGGGGAGAGTCTACAATAGAGAGATCACTCTCCAGGCAGATGTTATGCCTGGGGACCGAAGTCCGAAGGAAGAGAAGAGCGTCCGAGTTGAGAAACTTCGATGGCGCGATGCAGGATGTTCGAGTTTCTATATTTACTCACTAGATGGCGCTAAGAGTCGTTACAATATTTTTGCTGAGCAAAAAGCCTCTCGAGCAGAGTGCCATGGGTTCGAGCCTGGGCTCCCACTTCTGAGTTTTTCAAATTTTTTGTGCGAATTAAGTTTCAAGTTTCAAATTTTGAAATTTTCCATGAGCAGGGAAGAAACAACAAATAGGGAGCAGATGGCCGTTAGAGCCGAAAGGTTCTCGAGTGGAGACCACGGATCGGCAAGCGCAGCACCTCATCCGTCCATCTCTTTGGTGGTGGGTTTAACCAGGTGGTTAAAGTCGCGGGTTCACGGTGGATACAAGCCGATTCCAACCGAGGCAACTGGAGGTCTATGGGGGAGGCCAATGTCCAACAGTGGACGTCCTATGGCTGATATGATGATGAGGGAAGAAATTCAGTTGTGTGTGCGAAGTTCCCAATCGACACTGGCCCCGCGTTTGCGTACCTACTGATTTAAATAGACAGAGATGATGATGATAATATGTATACATTTATGTGTGTGTGTCAGGTGTGCACACTGCATGCAGCTGGGCCCGCTGTGGCTGAAACTGGGCGAGAAGTACCAGAACGAGAGTCGCGTGCTCATCGCTGACGTGGACTGCGTCAGGTCCAAGCCCATCTGCGAGACAGAGAAGGTAATAATCTTTTTAAATTCTCACGCTCTTATTTTTTATCGCAATATACATATCCGGATATGGATGTAGAACGGATGATTGTGCCAGTGACAAAGTGATACGCTCCTTTTTTTTGTATTTGTTGGATGTAGGTTGTCCATTTAAAAGCCAAAGCAATCGGACAATGAAAATCATGAAGTTTTTTTTTAAATATATTATGTTATATTTGTATGAATAATTTAAATAACACTAGTCAATTCTAAATAGTTGTGATAGGAATAGAAATAAGTGAAAAATGAAAGGTACTAATGAACATTTATTTGCACTGTTCTGTTAGAATGTGTACCTAACTTTTTTACAAAAATTTTTTTTCAAACATGCTCGGAAATGTATGCGTTAATGTCACGAAATGGAGACATGAACTGTCTCATTTATGGCTCCCTACATAACTTCTTGGCCTAGGCCATGAAGTATGTATGAAAATCCATTATTGTCCGCTGCTCTAGCTTTTAAAATTTGCTTACTTTACTTACATAAAACTGACAAAGAAAAATTACAAACAGCCAACCACCACTACTCTGTAAGTATTTGCGATATTGCGATGCGATGCGATGCATGGATGGATGGATGGATAGATAGATGGATGGGATGGTTGGATGGATGGGTGGATGGATGCATGGACGGATGGATGGACGGATGGATGGATGAAACATTTCCTCACATTGTTTGAGAATTTATTTTATGGACGGCTGCATTTTACACTCACTTCAAGGACTCATAGGCAAGTCAAGATAAGCGACAGGCATGGTTGCCCACTCTCCCCTACTGGTCATTTGACAAAGTAACGGAGTCACTCCATCCTATGCCCTATTTCACGAAGCCACAAGTTACAATTTATAAGCGCTACAAATCAACGCACGTAAAAAGAGCTCCTGGCGATATACCTGCAGTGAGCGAAGTACGGACCAAATTGGCGGCGGGGCAGTGGGGGACGCGGGAGGGGGCGTAGGAGCGCGCGCGGCCGTCACGCCATTGGCTTGTTAGTTGAGAGATGCGCAAACGTATCCTCTCCACTAGCCACCCAGACCTCTTTTTACGTGCGTGGACTTGAGTCCTTGTTCAACAGTATGCATTGAAAAAAGACGCTTGTAAATTGTAACTTGTAGCTTCGTGAAATGGGCCACTGGTTGTCTGATGGTCATTTTCAGTGACACAATCCTTTCCCTCAGATAAACGGTCTGCCAACCCTGATCCTGTACAAACAGAAGAAGATAGTGAGCGTGGAGCACGGCGCGCGGCCGCTCGACTCGCTCGTGTCGCTCGTCGCCGAGCACCTGGCCGCGCCCGAGCCGGCGCCGCCCAAGGACGAACTCTAGGACCATAGGCATTAAATTATTACAATAATTAACTAGTTTTTTTTCAAGACTTCGCTCCCGTCGTGTGTATTTCCGGATAAATACAATCTAGGGCTCTTCAAGGCTAGAGTGAATAGGCTGTTACTAAACCAGTGAGATACACCTTTGGCCTCATCTGGACTTAACATCCGGTGAGATAGGGGTTGACCATGGTAAAAAAAACTTCAAAAAAAGTTATA
The DNA here is from genome assembly GCF_025370935.1 of Choristoneura fumiferana. Classification (NCBI taxonomy): domain Eukaryota; kingdom Metazoa; phylum Arthropoda; class Insecta; order Lepidoptera; family Tortricidae; genus Choristoneura; species Choristoneura fumiferana. The sequence goes on from NC_133484.1 coordinate 4,672,182, forward strand.
TTGTTTTCTGTAGATACTTTTAAGATACTAAGGAAGGACATGTGGCCCCTGTGAAGAAAAGGTGAATTGGTAAATGTCAATTGTTTGTCGCCTCATAACTAGTAATCACTCCAACTTTCAGCCCTCTATCTTGAACTGTCACAGAGATAATGTTAAAAATGTATTTTCTTAACATTTTTTTCAAACTCGTTTTTCTCCTAATCCATAGCAGCTAAAGCATCTAAACAGAATCGCAGCTATGTAGTTTTAGTGGGAGTATACCTTACAATTTTATTATAATACGTAAGCAGGAAAACATTTTTTGACAGCTTTATTTAAGAAGTATTTTTGGAGGTACAATTATAAAAAAAAAACATATAAATTGCAAATAGTATTAGCTACTACCATACGAAAAATCAATTGATTATAATTGGTGCAACATACTGAAAAAAATAAAAACCAACGAAAGTATTAAAGGTTCGCTTTTGAAGTTTCATGATCGTTTCCTAGCAACAATGAGTGTATTATTCTGAATTTGACGTATGGCTGTCTCAAAAGGCTACTGAACTGCTGCTGTGTTTGAATACTATACTTCGATTTGCGAGTTTCGTAGTAGCCCCTCTGTCACGGACCTCAACAAACTATAGTGAAACCGTCGGATGACAAGCAAAAGTCACCAATTTCCACTTAAAATCAAGAGGGATAGTCAAACTTATGCATAGCATCGTAAGGTTGAATCTCCACTAATCATTTTTTGCAGTTAGTAACTCTTGCTTGTCACCCGACGTTCACAAACCGCGCTGTGAACTAATTTTGTACGCCGTTTTGATATAAGAAACGTGCAGTATATACATAGATGTTGATGGTGGAAGCGCAGCGCAACAAGCAAACATAGTATTAAATTATACTTACTACTAAGTACCACCAGCACCAGCACCACCACCAGCACCAGCATTAATATCTGTAACAGCGGAACGTGCAAAAATATCTGACACGTCCTTCCGGTCCTAAAAATAGAGTAGTATCCGATATTTATGCACGCTTGTTGTGTCAAATATTGGTGCTGTTGACTGTACATACCTACATTTGAAGTTGGATAACCTTTTTTTGTACTTCATGTTATTTTAGTGTAAGTACCTGAGCGACCGAGCTTTGCTCGGGCTAAAACTCTTAATAAGCGTTTTCCCAGAGATAAGACTGAGCTTCATCGAAATCGTTGGAGCCGTTTTAGAAATCCCCGATATAAGGTATTTAGATAATTATTATAACAAATCAGAGATCGCCCAAGAAAGGGTAGAGTGGAGGACATGGGGGGAGGCCTTTGCCCAGCAGTGGGACACATCTACAGGCTTCTAAATAATAATAATAATAATAATAATATTATAACAAAACAAAGTTGTGAAATTTTAAAACTTTATTGAAGCTATAAAACAGCAGGATTATTTTTTGATAAAATACTTATAGTACTATCAAATCCGAATAATTGAAACTAAGGAAAGACAAATGGAATGATCTTATATCTTAATTTTAATTGTGACATCCAGTGTTATCAACATTTTTTTCTTAAAAAAAGTATGTACACAATATTAAGTGTACAGTGTACTACGATAATGAAAGATGTTTAGTCCCAACACAAGAAACTGTAAAATAAAAATAATAGTAACAACATTGTGAATGCACAAAATACTCACACTAGTGCAGGAAACCGTGCAGACATTTAATGAATACCTTTCCTAACCCTTACGTAATAAATAAGAAACAACAGCTCGCCTCACTTATCGCTTACATAACAAACTTAATTTTAGGGAAACTAAACAGTATTTATGTCAATGCCAAATAAGCTATCAGGATTCGGGAGAAAAGCATTTGTCCCTTTTCAACTGCCGCAGATCAAAAGAGGCAGGTGTTTTACATAGGTGCCGATTAGAGTAGTCCATTGGTTGTGGGTGCGACAAAAAATCGCTGCATGAATGGCACAGCATTTTTATAAAATTCAACAGTAATAAAAAATATTTGTTACTATAGAGACTCTTTAGTGTTATTAAAATAGGGTAGCACTTCAATTATATTTTATTCCGTTATTTTTTGGTCATACTACAGTGTTCACCTATCAATGGACTCATTTACACTCTTTTTCCGCGTTAGCTATACTAACATACTGTACTTTGGTGGCTGTATGAGTTCTCTAAGTTAAAAATAATAAAATAACAAGATTGTGAAACAAACTTCCCCAAAGCAACTGTGATTTTTTAAAATCTGAAAGTATGGAAGTAAACAAAAACCCGTAAAACCTCACCGCTTTAAACTGCAAATAGTAAATAACCTAACTATACTATACTACGATTGCCTTCAAGGCATATTTTACAATTAGCTTCGGTTATCAAATCAGACAAGTGTCCAAGATGCAACCTAACAAAATAAAGTATTGATTAGTAGTTTGTTTCTGACCAATACGTATATCCAGTGCCTCTTTCCGTTTACAGTTCCAAGAAACGCTGGTCAAGCTCTAAATTGCTTATTGGATGCCCTATCTCATGTTCATAATCATAAGGAAATTTTAAGAAAAAAGGAACAGAAATGTTTACCACTGAAAAAATTGAACTTTTGAAAAGTGTTAATGGGGGAAAGAATCCCAGTAGGTACTATTATATATTCTGTGCCAGTAGTTCGCACCAGCAGGGCTAGTACGAAACTCGAAACTCGAAGTTCGTGTCGTGCGGTCGCTCTGACACTTATACTATTTAAAAGAGAGCGAGAGGGACGGTACGATACGAACTTCGAGTTTCGTAGTAACCCTGCTGCGCTGCGGCCATAAGTTACGAATAATTTGGTCAATGGATTTTTTTTTAACACTTCTTTGCATTGTGAACAAGTGGGAAATAATTATCTGTAGTCCGCACTGACCAAATACGCAGGAGCAAGTTATGGAGAGTTGTCTGCCTAAGCAAAGCTATTGCCAGCTGGCCGCACCCCTTTGTTTATATTTCGAACTCTGGGATTTTTTCCCAGTACTTTGCACTGACCAAATTTTGCAGTTGCATGCAACGGAGACGTGTCTGCATGATGCTGATGATTGTTTTTAATCAGGCCCAGTACTACGAAGTACTAAGTTCGAACTTCGTGTCTTGCCGTCCCGCTGACGCTTATGTTATTTATTTATGTTATTTAAAACAAGAGTGAGAGGGACGGCACGATACGAACTTTGATTTTCGAATTTTGTAGTAGCCCCTCAGGGCCAAAATAACCATGTTAGGGTGTCCGAGCATTGCTCAAGGCCCTTCTGCAGCCATTTGAAGATCATCAGCTCTTTTCAAGTTCAATCACAACAAATTAACCTATTATCATTGGTGCGGCCCGTGCCAAATTGGCGAAGGAAGGTGGACTTACCCAAGTTCGCCGCCGACCTTCTGACTGGCCACGGGTTTGCGATGATGGTTTTGAAAGCAGTGCACGTCGTTGTCTGTATTATCACTCAATCCAAGATCTCAAGATTATTGAGGATAACTTCTTTATTATGATTGTCAAGCGGAATGATTTGTTTATATGTGACAGACAGACGACAAGATGACAATGAAAGAATACCGCATGGCATCAGAGGTTTCCGGCCAGCGTTGCCTAGGCTTGTCCACCTCCTTGCACACGGCAATACGGCGCAACCATTCTCCCGGCCTTGAGAACCTGTGGTTTTCAACAATCAAGGACCTTACGTTGTGCCAGAAGAATGATATATATGTGATGACTGTAACTAATATGAATAACTCACATATGTAACTAAGATGCGATACTAAATAAAACTAATATACTAAACGCCAGAAGAAAACGAAAAGCGAACACATAACTTGTAACATAACTTGGCAAACTTATTGGGCCAATTGAATGCGATAAAATGAAGTATTCACTGTGTCGGCAAAGGACACAGTTTTATAACAGGGCGTCTAAATATGCCCCCATTTTGGGTGCGGACCGACGCAACCCTAATGATACCGTCTTTACCCGGGAAAACCTCCTGTATCACCCCCAAGGGCCAGCGAAGCGGAGGTAAATCATCCTGGTGCACGAGTACCACAGTACCAACAGCCACAGGCAATGCTGGCGTGTTCCATTTCTGCTTAACTTGCAGCGTGTGTAGGTAATCCAGATGCCATCGTTTCCAATACGACTGTACTAACTGATCTAGCAGTTGTTTTCGGTCACGCAAATTACTTCTGTCGGTATCTATAGGGTACGCAGGTAAATGTTGAATCGGCGTTGACATCAGAAAATGCGCTGGAGTCAACGCTGTTGGCTCAGGCTCATCCGATAAAACACATAGAGGCCTTGAATTCAACAATGATTCAATCTGTGTTAAAACAGTCAACATCTCCTCATAGCATAAAATTTGCACACCAATCACGCGATACAAATGAGATTTCATGGCCTTAATATTGGACTCCCATAAGCCTCCGAAATGCGGAGCGCGAGGGGGAATCATTTGCCAGCTGATTCTATGAATATTTAACTCAGTTTGAAAGTTATCTTGTAACTCCCTAGAACTAAGGAAGTCGTACAGTTCTCCTAACTGTCGTTTTGCACCTATGAAGTTAGTGGCATTGTCAGAATAGAGACAAGAAATTGCTCCACGTCTGGCTATGAAGCGTTTAAATGCATCCAGAAATGCATCGGTGCTCAACTCTGAGACTAGCTCAATATGTATGGCTTTTGTCACTAAACAGACGAATAAACAGATGTAGGCCTTCTGACTCCGAATACCGCGATGACGAGCCAGGGTTACGTTAAAAGGACCAGCGTAATCCAACCCTGTATGAGTAAAAGCTTTGGCTTCTTGTACGCGAGACGGAGGAAGATCCGCCATAACAGGAGCAGGGTTCGAAGGTGCGCATTTAAAACAGAAATTGCATTTGCGCGTCCTCTGACGAATGACACTACGAGCTGCCAAAATCCAATAGCGCTGTCTGAGCAATGACATAAGCAGCGATCCGCGGGTATGACAATTAGTCCGATGCAGATAATCTATAATTAAATCAACCACGTGATCTCGATGTGGGAGAAGAATGGGATGTCGATTTTCATAAGGGATGTCTGCATTATTTAAGCGTCCTCCCACTCGAAGTAGATCTCCATCTAAGAAGATATTTAATTTTCTCAAAGCCGGAGAGAGTAATTTTCCCTTTTGTACAGACTCTATAATTACTCCAAAGTGTTTCTTCTGTACGCTGCAAAGTAAAGCATTCTCAGCAATGTTCAGATCCGACGTTTGGATACGCGTCGATCGAGGAAGTTTCTTCAGAAAACGTAGAACATATACGATAATTCGCAATAACTTATGCCAGGACGAAACTCTTAACGTAAGCTCGTACAGCGGTGATGTCACTTCAGATGAAGTTGCAGCGAAAGTCACAGTTCCTTTAAGTTCCGGCATGTCTTCTCCTTTTGATGGGGTGAAAGGTTTAACGGGCCATTCTTCAATTGGACACAATGCCCACGAAGGGCCTCGCCACCACAGCGGATGGTCTATTATTTGCGACGGTAGTAAACCTCGAGATACACAATCGCTAGGGTTCTCACCACCATTGATGTGAAAAAAGCGATCAGGTGAGATATTCTCGTGGATCTTGTTAACCCTATTTGCAACAAATTGTTGCCAGCGGTGCGGTGAGGAATGAATCCACGATAACGCGATCGTTGAGTCTGAAAACGCAAAGACGTTATCGATTTTATAGCGATCATTGTAAGAATTATGAACGTGTTTCAATAACTCAGAAAGCAGAAGAGCCGCACATAACTCAAGTCGAGCTAATGATATGGTTTTAAGCGGAGCAACTCTTGACTTAGCCGCTACAATGTTGATATCCACATCCCCATTTGATTGCGTTACATGTAGATATATGACGCAGCCATAAGCCTTTTCACTGGCATCACCGAATGCCAATAAATTAACTTTGCAACCTTTTGTAACACTCAAATGGCGAGGTATTCTTAATCTTTCTAAAAGAGGCAATTCGTCCTTAATTTGGGTGAATCGATTCACAATTGATTCGGAAGGTTCATCATCCCATCCTACTTTAGCAAGCCATAACTCCTGAATCAATAACTTTGCACAGAGTATCACTGGTGCTACTAAACCTAGAATGTCAAACAAACGAGCGACCGTAGAAAGTATAGCACGCTTTGAACATCCTTTGTCGGGTGCAGAAGTCGAAAATGTAAATATGTCAGCAACTGGAAGCCATTTTAGACCAAGCACCTTTAAATTATCGCTGTCACTAAATTCAATAGCCGCTCGATAAGATTCAGGAACGTTGGCCAACATCTTTGCGGAATTACTAGCCCATTTTACCAATTTAAATCCTCCCGCATTGAACATTTTTATCAGTTCCTTGGAAAGCCGTATTCCTTCCTCTAACGTGGCAACTGATGTGGTCAAATCGTCCATATAAAGCTCCCGAGCAGCAATATTAGCCGCTTGAGGAAAGCGTTCGCGTTCGTCGTCTGCTAATTGGCGCACAGTACGCATAGCCAAATATGGGCTTGAGCGAAGGCCGAATGCGACCGAATTGAAGTGAAAAACGCGAATAGGTTCTTCTTCACTGAATCTGAATAAGATCTTCTGAAACTTTCTATGATCTTCAATCACCAGAATGCGTAAATACATTTGTTGAATGTCTGCAGAAATTGCAATCTCAAATAAACGAAAGTTTAGCAGGAGTGTAAAAAGATCTGCCTGAAGGTTCGGACCAATATGCAAGCAGTCGTTAAGCGACACATCTGTGTCAGTTTTGGCGCTAGCGTCCAATACTACGCGCGTTTTAGTTGTCGTCTTATCAAGGCGAATGACAGCATGATGCGGTATGAAGTAACCATCATGTATGGCTGGATTAGTCAATTCTGATAAATAACCCTTTACTATATAATCCTTGATGACGTCATTGTAAGCGTTGCGCAAATCTGGATTTAATCTAAATTTATTTTCTAAAGACATAAGTCTGCGCTTAGCAACTGTAAAAGAATTACCCAATATTGCTGGATCTCTTTTAAATGGCAGTGCCACCAAATATCTGCCGTCAGAATCCCGACAAGTGGAAGTACGATACAACTCTTCACACTGGAAATCTTCAGGGCTGTTAAGCTCTTTCTGCGGCAACTCCTCGAGCTCCCAAAACTGTTTTAAATTGTTATTTAACTCATCATTAGTAATAGGACCGAAGGACCAGGCTGTGTCTTGCATGGCAGAAACAGTAGGCAGTCTGCCCATGATGACGTAGCCAAGCGTAGTTTCGAGAGCAGGAGGTGCGGGAATTACGGATATGGTATCTTCAGAAGCAGGAGACACGCGGCCACCAAGTAGCAGGTGCGGGAACAGCTGTGCCCCTAATATGACTTCTATGTTTCCTGGAATGTACCAACTGTCATCAGCTAATAGTAACCCAGTTAAGTGTCTCATTTTTGAGGTGTCTATTAAAGTCATGGGTAACTTTTCAGTAATGGTATCCACAACAAGTAACTGCAGATCATAAGTATCATCCGAAAAGCGCGATTTGATCTTAAGTGAGACATAACCTCGAACATTTGTGGCTAATGAGCCCACAGTTCTAATAGTTGAATGCATCAGCATGTTAATATTTAATTTGAGCTTCTTACAGCATGCGGTTGTAATCAAATGATTTTGAGATGCGCTATCCAGTATACATCTTATAATTAAGGGGTAGCCCTCATTCGTTATGGCATGAACCTTTGCAGTTGATAAAACAACTTCACTCCCTTGCGTAGCTGACTGCGTCTGGCAGGTATATGTGACAGAATCACCAGCGAAGGCTGGGCCTGCCGGCGGGCGCGGCTGGGCTAGAGGAGGTTGCTGTGGCAGCAGTTGCGGCAATTGCAGGTGTCCGCACGTTGGCTGCACGCAGGGCGGTTGCATGGAAGACTGTTGCACGCAGGGCGACTGAGTTACAGGTGACTGCACGCAGGGCAGTACGGCAGCGGATGGCTGCAACGAAGACGACTGCGCTGACAGCAAAGGCTCTCCTATATTAACAGCAGTTAAAGAATCGTTATTTTTGACCGAGTCAAAATGTATCAATGAGTGATGCTTTTGGTTGCATAACTTGCACCGCGATGATGAATTACAGCGAGAATTAGTGTGCTTGTAACTTAAGCAATTTGTACAATATTTATTATTTTTTACGTAGTCGTACCTCACCTTAACTGGCATGGCTTTAAATTGCGGACATTCATACATGTTAAAATGATTAGTACCGTTGCATACTAAACACTTGGAGTTCAAACTTAACTCACTGTTAGTTACGGCAAATGCGTGTGAAGTCGAATTTTGAAAATGGATCCGTGATTTATTATGAAAATTATTCGATTGTGACGTACTAGCAGCGCTACTATAGGCAGCCGAACGCGATGTGACCGTGGTAGTACGTTCTAATACTTTAACCTGATGCCTTATATACTCCACTAAGTCGGAACAACGTGGCATATCGTTGTCTCGAACATGAAGTTCAAATGCCTGAACCAATTGCGGATCTAACCGTTTTGCGCAAAATGCATAAAAATAAAATCCGCCAAGTCAGCTATATCGAGCTGCTTCAAAGCACTAATGGATGCCGAAAAACGTTCGATGAATTCGTTCAGTTGAACAGCCGTATTGGAAACTTGCTTCAGATTCAAAATTTTATTTAGATACATTGTACCCAAAGCCCTCTTGTCCTGGTACTTAGTAACAAGAGCCTTCCATATTTGCGGATAATTTTCAGCGTTAGGTACAATACCCGCAAACACTGCAAGTGCTGTGCCGCTTAGCTTACCCACGAGGTAATGTATCCGTTGAGCGTCACTCAGCTGCGGGTTGTCCTGAATGTTAATTTAAAAGACTCATAAAATAGGCTCCAACTTTCGGGTTGCCCGTTAAAGCTTGGTATCTCTATGGGTGGCAACTTAATGCGTAAGTCAGCACTCTTAGGGTCTGTAGCCTTTGCCTCCACATTAGACGCATTGCACTGCGCCAGTGCGTTGGATCGCACGTATGTGACGTAAGAGAAAATTGTTTCAAATGCCGACCATGTGGAAAAATTTGGCACGAATTTTGGATTTATTTCCATTTCTAAGGCGTTTGCTTCATCACAAATGTCGTTGAATAGAGCATATAATTTTTCCAGGTTACAAGTTTTAGCTAAAAACTCCTGAATACTTTTCTTCTCTGAAAAAATAACTCTTTTTGAGATTTCATATAAACTATTCATCTGGGCAAATATTGCTTCTTTTTTAGCAATAGCTATATTTAATTTCTTTGCCGCGTCCATATTTGAAATTTGATCGAATGCCGAAAAACAATTAAAAATGTCGAAATGTCAAAAAAAAAATCGATCAAATTTCTGATGATTATATTACAAGTAAATACACTTTATAACTATGAAACAATGAATAAAACGAAGCGGGATGAGAGCAGTAACTTTGCTATATTTACGCAAAAAAAAACGATGTCGCGATAAAACTATGACGTGCACTATTTTTTATGACTGACTGTACTAAATGGTTATGTACATAATTATGAACGATAGCGCAATGTAAGGTCTCTGGTTGTACACCGGTTCGAATAGGACCAAATGGTGCGGCCCGTGCCAAGTTGGCGAAGGAAGGTGGACTTACCCAAGTTCGCCGCCGACCTCCTGACTGGCCACGGGTTTGCGATGGTGGTTTTGAAGGCAGTGCACGTCGTTGTCTTTAGTATCACTCAATCCTAGTAGATTATTGAGGATAACTTCTTTATTATGATTGTCAAGCGGAATGATTTGTTATATGTGACAGACACGACAAGATGACAATGAAAGAATACCGCATGGCATCAGAGGTTTCCGGCCAGCGTTGCCTAGGCTTGTCCACCTCCTTGCACACGGCAATACGGCGCAACCC